>NC_048300.1:59227715-59290118 GCF_013100865.1 Trachemys scripta elegans | reverse complement strand
GCCCGTGAGGATCTGCCCCAGCCCTCCGCATGACGGCTACCACCTTTGCGTCGTTGAACGCCCGGGGCTGTAGGGTGGGTTTCCGCAGGAGCCAGGTGCTCTCCTTCCTTCGGGAGGGGGGGTACTCTGTGATTTTCCTGCAGGAGACCCACACGGCTCCGGCCGTCGAGGCTAGCTGGCGGCTGGAGTGGGGAGACGGGGTTTATTTTAGCCACCTCAGCGCCCATTCGGCTGGAGTGGCCACCCTGTTCTCCCCGGGGCTGCGGCCTGAGGTGCTGGGAGTCGCCGAAGTCGTGCCAGGCCGCCTGCTGCACGTCCGGGCCCGTGTGGAGGGGCTGGTTCTGAACTTGGTCAACGTTTATGCCCCGACCACGGGCTCGGAACGCGTGCCTTTCTATCAGCGGGCGGCGGCCTTCCTCGGCACTCTGGATTCTCGCGAGTGCCTGGTCCTGGGCGGGGACTTTAACACCACCCTCGAGGACCGGGACCGCTCCGGGCCTGAGTCTTCCAAGGCAGCCGCGGGCGTCCTCAGGGAGATCGTAGACCATCACTCCCTGGTGGACGTCTGGCGCGAACACCACCCGGACGACGACACCACCTTCACCTATGTCCGGGTGGAGGACGACCGGTCGCGCCACTCCCGGTTGGACCGCATTTATCTGTCCCGTTTTCATCTGGCGCGGGCCCATGCCTCCAGCGTCCGGCCGGCCCCGTTCTCAGATCACCACCTGGTGACCGTGACGGCCTCTCTCAGTTCCGAGCGGCCGGGGCCGGCCTATTGGCATTTTAATAATAGTTTGCTGGAGGACGTGGGCTTCGTGGCATCCTTCCGGGAGTTTTGGCTGGCCTGGCGGGGGCAGCGGCGCGCCTTTCCCTCGGCGCGGCGGTGGTGGGATGTGGGGAAGGTCCGCGCGCGGCTCTTCTGCCGGAACTACTCCCGGGGCGCCAGCCGGCGGCGGGATGTTTTGTTAGGGCAGTTGGAGTGGGAGGTTTTGGAGCTGGAGAGGCGTCTGGCATCCGGCCCCGAGGATCCGCCCCTCCGCGCGGCGTACCGGGAGAAGCGGGAGGAGCTCCGGGCCCTGGAAGACCACCGGGCCCGGGGCGCGTTTGTTCGATCCCGCATCCGTCTCCTTCGGGAGATGGATCGCGGCTCCCGCTTCTTCTACGCCCTGGAGAAACGGAGGGGGGCCAAACAGCATGTCACCTGCCTCCTGGCGGAGGACGGCGCCCCCCTCACGGATCCGGAGGAGATGCGTGGCAGGGCCAGGGCCTTCTACGCCGCTCTTTTCTCCCCAGATCCGACCGACGCCGAGGCCTGCAGGGTGCTCTGGACCGAGCTCCCGACGGTCAGCGCGGGCGGCCGAGACCGGCTGGAGCTGCCTCTTTCTCTGGCTGAGTTCTCGGCGGCCCTCCAGATCATGCCCACTAACAAATCTCCAGGCATGGACGGGCTGACCGTGGAGTTTTACCGCGTGTTCTGGGACGTCCTCGGCCCAGACCTCGTCACCGTCTGGGCCGAGTCCTTGCAGAGCGGGGTCCTTCCTCTCTCGTGCAGGCGAGCAGTGCTCGCCCTGTTGCCGAAGAAGGGGGACCTCCGCGATTTACGAAACTGGCGTCCCATCTCGCTCCTCAGCACGGACTATAAGGTCGTAGCGAAGGCCATCTCGCTGCGGCTGGGGTCCGTACTGGCGGACGTGGTCCACCCCGACCAGACCTGCGCCGTCCCGGGCCGGAGCATCTTTAACAATCTGTACTTGGTCCGGGACCTATTAGAGCTGGGACGTAGGGATGGTCTGTCGTTCGCCCTCCTGTCTCTGGACCAGGAGAAGGCGTTCGACAGGATGGACCACGGGTACCTCCTGGGCACTCTGCGGGCATTCGGCTTCGGGCCCCAGTTTGTGGGCTTTCTCCAGGTGCTGTACGCTGAGGCGGAGTGTCTGGTCAGGCTCAACTGGACCCTGACCGAGCCGGTCAGCTTTGGGCGGGGAGTACGGCAGGGGTGCCCCCTCTCGGGCCAGCTGTACGCTCTGGCGATCGAGCCCTTCCTCTGCCTCCTCCGCCGGAGGTTAGCAGGGTTGGTGCTCCGGGAGCCGGAGCTGCGGCTGGTCCTGTCGGCGTACGCCGACGACGTGCTCCTCGTGGTCCAGGACCCTGAGGATCTGGTGCGGGTGGAGGCCTGCCAGGCCGTTTATTCGACCGCCTCCTCCGCCCGGGTCAACTGGGCCAAGAGCTCTGGCCTGGTGGTCGGGGACGGTTGGCAGGCGGGCTCCCTCCCACCCGCGCTTCAAGCCATTCGGTGGAGCGCGGGTCCGCTGCTCTATCTAGGCGTTTATCTTTCCGCCACGCATCCTTCTCCGCCGGAGAACTGGCTGGATTTGGAGGCCAGGGTGCGTGCGCGGTTGCGGAGATGGACGGGACTGCTCCGGTGTCTCTCCCTGCGGGGGAGGGCGCTGGTGCTGAACCAGCTCGTCCTGTCCATGCTCTGGCACCGGCTCAACACCCTGAGCCCAACCCCGGGACTCCTGGCCAGGCTCCAGAGGATAGCCCTGGAGTTCTTCTGGCCTGGGCTGCACTGGGTCTCTGCAGGGGTTTTGAGTCTTCCCCTGGAGGAGGGGGGACAGGGCCTGGTCTGCCTTCGTAGCCAGGTCCATGTCTTCCGCCTCCAGGCCCTGCAGAGGCTCCTTTATGGTGAAGGTAGTCCGGCATGGAGCACGTTAGCGCACGCCTTCCTCCGCCGCCTCCGAGGGCTCCGATACGACCGGCAGCTCCTTTTCCTTCATCCGAGAGGTCTTCCGCGAGACCTCTCGGAGCTGCCGGTCTTCTACCAGGACCTTCTCCGGACCTGGAAGCTTTTCTCGGCGACCAGGTCCATTGTGGCCACCGAGGGCGCGGATCTCCTCGCGGAGCCCCTGCTGCACAATCCCGATCTCCGTGTGCAGGTGGCGGAGTCACCCTCGGTGAGCCGGAGGTTGGTCCTGGCGGAAACCACCAGGGTCGGAGACCTCCTGGACTACACCAGAGGGGACTGGGTGGATCCCCGCGCGCTTGGTCGGCGCATGGGGCTCTCCACCCTCGCGACCCCTCTGCGTGTACTCCAGGAGGTGGGCGCTGCATTGTCACCTCCTGCTCTCAGCTTCCTGTGGTGGGCCCTGCGGGAGGGTGCTCCCCGCCCACCCCTCACCCCGGGCCCTCCGGACCTTTTTCTCGGGCCCCTGTTCCATGACCCCCCCCGGCTCCCCCGCTCCCATAACCCGAGCCGACTGCGCGCTTTGCAGCCGGTTCAGTTTCGAACCGCGCCTAGGGACTATCTGTACACGCTCGTGCTTCACACGTTGCATCACCTCACCCTCGTGTCCCGCCCCGACACCAAGTGGAGGGACTATTTGTTACCTGTGGAGGGTGAGGAGCCCCGGTGGGCCAGCCTTTATTCTACCTTAGTTCCAAGGCCCGCCGGGGACATTGGTTGGCGGCTCCTTCATGGGGCCGTGAGCACGGGCGTGTACTTGGCGCGGTTCACCCCTATTCCTGAGGCCTGCCCATTTTGTGGCATTAGGGAGACCCTGGCGCACGCTTACCTTGAGTGCGCCAGGCTGCAGCCTCTTTTTCGGCTTCTCCAGAACCTCTTGTTGAGGTTCTGGCTACACTTTTCCCCGCACTTGTTTATTTATGCACACCCTGTTCGTGGCCCCACTAAGTCGCGAGACCTCCTCGTCAACCTCTTCCTGGCCCTGGCCAAACTCACCATCTATAATACCAGGGAGAAGATGTTGGACGAGGGGGTGCTTTGCGACTGTGGGGCCTACTTTCATACCTCTTTGGTCTCACGTCTCCGTGCGGAGTTCCACTGGGCAGCGTCCGCTGGCTCCCTTGCCACCTTCGAGGAGCAGTGGGCGCTGTCCGGGGTTCTCTGCTCGGTGTCCCCATCTGGTTCCCTGATTTTGAACCTCTGACCGTCACCTCGCTCCCTGTTTTTTTATTAGTTGTCCCACGTAATCATTTGGTACTGGGTCCAGTGGTCCCTCCCGCTAGGCTGGGGGAGGGGCCTTTAGTAGTGGGCGGCTAAGCCCGCCCACTTCCCGGTTTGCCAATACGGCTCACTACAAGCCCCCACAGTAGATTTGCCCACTCCAAATTGATTCCTGACTGACCGGTAGCTGTCTGGCTTTGCAAGCTTCCATAGGGCTATCACCACTCGCTTCTCAACTGTGAGGGCTGCTCTCATCTTGGTATTCTGGCGTTTCAGGGCAGGGGAAAGCAAGTCACAAAGTTCCATGAAAGTGCCCTTACGCATGCGAAAGTTTCGCAGCCACTGGGAATCGTCCCACACCTGCAACACTATGCGGTCCCACCAGTCTGTGTTTGTTTCCCGGGCCCAGAATCAGCGTTCCATGGATAGAACCTGCCCCATTAACAACATGATCTCCAAAGCACCGGGGCCCGCGGTTTAAGAGAATTCTGTGTCCATGTCCATGTCCATGTCCTCATCACGCTTGTCGCTGCACTGACGTCGCCACTGCCTCCTCGCCTCCTTTTTCTAGTCCTGGCTCAGCATAAACTGCACGAGAATGCACGAGGTGTTTACAATGTTCATGACTGCTGTCTTGAGCTGAGCGGGCTCCATGCTTGCCATGGTATGGAGTCTGCAGTGTTCACCCAGGAAAAAAGGCACGAAATGGTTGTCTGCCATTGCTTTCATGGAGGGAGGAGTGAGGCTGTACCCAGAACCACCTGCGACAATGTTTTTTGCCCCATCAGGCACTGGGATCTCAACCCAGAATTCCAATGGGCGGGGGAGACTGTGGGAACTATGGGATAGCTACCCACAGTGCAACGCTCCGGAAATCGACGCTAGCCCCGGTACATGGACGCACACCGCCAAATTAATGTGCTAAGTGTGGCCGCATACATTCGACTTTATACAATCTGTTTCCCAAATTCGAATTATATAAATTTGGATTAATCCCGTAGCGTAGACATACCCTTAGATACCAGCACACTGGAGTTACTATAATCCCCAGACTGTCACACAGGAGCAGTTTCACAGTCCCATTGCATAATGCTCCAGTGCCACTGGCAACACCATTTAGAAATCAAAGATGATAGAGAAATGGGTGGAAGGCAACAATGCAAGTCAGCCAAACCCCAGCTCCCCACAGCCAGTCCTAAGGGAGAAGCACTAGGAAATAAAGCTGCATGAGCTCAGAGATACTGATTGTACTGCACCCAGGCGACTATGCGGAGATCCAGACAGATCTCATAAGCCAAACACATTTGGGGCTGGTGAGTACTTGGATTGGAGGACTTGAAAAACAAAAAACCAAGAACAGGTACTGCAGGAGAGGACCAGAGACAGTGATATCCATCAAGGTTATGGCATACTCTCCCAAGATGCCCAGACACTCAGAACATTTAAAACTGCACTATAAGGAAAAATCTTGCATGGACCACCAAGGGGTGGATTTGATGACTGAATTGTTCTCCTCTATCTCCAACTTTTAGTCTTTGGTTATATATGCTTTGCATATAAACATCACTTCATGTGCAACATAAGGCACAATATGACAAGCTCTTTGGAGATCACACTCCCCTGGGAAGGTGTATCACTAAGCAAAGAATTCTAGCAAGTCACCGAGGTACCTTGGGTATATATGCTGTAGGGCTCCTTCCAACATTAAATAAAAAGATTCTCAGACACATAAGAACAGAGGATTTAAGTGTCAAAATAATGGAGGGATATTGGGGAATTTACTTGGGCTGGATGCCATATGTTTCATTTTGCATGAGGCTCAGGAATATTCCATTTAAGCTCTTACACAGACTGTTTTTACTCCACTCCACCTAGATATAGCCAACTTTGTAAATTCCCCTCTCTGTGGGGTGGGAATGCCACCCGGAGCCATTTCCTGAAATTGACCCTCCATTTAGCTCTCTTGTAAAGAAAAAGCAGCTAAGATTGCTCTTTTTAAACATTTCTCCCGATGTTCCGCTCTTATCAGTATTTCATGTCATGTCGTTCTAAGTCTCTGGTGCACTATTTGTTGTTCTGAAGCAGGAGAACTCCATCTACCATCTGTGAAAAGTTGGGGCCAAGTTCTTACTGTGTGGCAGCTGAATTTTCTGCCAAAGATTCATAGGTTTATACACTTTAAAGCTAGAAAAGACCACTATGATCATAGTCTGACCTCCTGCCCAGTCTGACCTCCTGCCCAACAAAGCCCACAGAATTTCACCCAGTAATTCACTCTTCCCTACTATACATATCCTGAAGTCCAAACACAAAGATGTGGATGGTTCTTTTAGCTCTTATTTCGATATTGCTGCTGTCTACACAAGTTCTGATGGGATTTTGAGCTAATTAAACAGTGATCTATGCTGCAATGGCTGGAACACTGGACTGGCTGTCTGGATTGTGAGGTTCTAGTCTTAACTTGCTGAATGAGTGGTCTCAGGCAAATTACTAACTTCCATCGAAATCAGTGGAAGTGAAGAGCCTAAATACCTTTGAGGGTTTGGACTTAGTCTCTGTGCTTCATTTTGGCCATCTGTAAAGGGAGGATGACGATGCTTACAGACCTCTCTCAAACACTGAGGAAGAGGAAGAACACTAGATAAAATGACCCACATTCTCAGCTGTGGCAGAGCTCTGCTCTATGGAGCAGAGAGGAAGATCCATCAGAAAACTGGTTACGGGCTGTCTGATTCTCAAGCCAGTTCTACGCTGGCCCAAGGCATGATTCTAGCAGAAGTCAGAGTAACCCGGGTACTACTCTGATCTATGCTAGCTGGCAATGGCCCCCATGAGACACTCTGCCATCTGGGGAGAGCCAAAGCACAGTGTGGTTCATTCACACCTCCCTACATGCATCCCACATGCCCAGCATGCCAGAGATGGGATGGGTGATGATGTAGGAGCTAGCTATGTGCCAACTGAATACTAGGGGAGTCCTCAGCAGGGGACATCTCGCCAGTTTCCATCCCCTTCGCACAGCCAGATAGGTACAAAGAAGATAGAGAAGGGTTGAAAATCTGGCCTAGTAGTAGTATCCTTTGATTTACCTGCATGCCATTTTACTGTCACTCTTCGCTAGGGCTGCTTCATAATTAACTGCTTCATCCCCACATTGGAAATAAGGAGTCCAACCATAATGTTTGAGAAGAAATGTGCAGTACGTGGCTGCAGACTACATTACAAAACTGCACAGCAGAGAGAGAAAGGACCTTACCTTATAAAAGTCTATCCTCGAAGATACACTGGGCAGTACAGCAATGCAATTAGTGAACTTTATGTAAAGAAGAATGAAAGCATATTACAGGATGTTACATATATAACCTGGATGGTGTCAAGTGTCAGGGGATAGCCATGTAAGTCTGTATCTACAAAAACAACAAGGAGTCTGGTGGCACCTTAACGACTAACAGATTTATTTGGGCATAAGCTGCCACCAGACTCCTTGTTGTGTTTATATAACCTGGATGATATTATGGAGCAGCACTACAGCAAAGGTTGAAGTTAGCTTCCTATTTTACCATGAACCCAATTTTCAATCCCACCTCCCTTTTAGTTCCCCTAAAACAAACCCAATCACCCATAAATTCCACATGCTACATCTAATCCCAAGAAAGATTTTTTTCTGGGAATACTGAAAAAAACTATAAAAAGGAACTTTGAAATGATGGAGTTTTAAACACCCCCTTCTGGTTCAGTTTTAAACCTTTTTCTAGCCCCTTTTAAGCTCATCACATCTCCAAAATGGCTTGGCCAACAGCCTCCAACTATGTTGTCTTTCTGTGTTGGCCTTGCTGAAAAGAGCATTTTAGTCCTTTTTTCTGGGAGAAAGATCAGGTTCGTGCGGGAATTGCAAAGGACATACAGAACTGGTTTTGCTTGTACAATGTAAATAAAGGTTTATAAATATTCAGTGGCCTGCTACTGACTGCAGTCTTTGATTCTACAGCTGCTGGGCTGAGCCAGGGCTAAGGGGCATGGATGGGTAGCATAAGACCAGGGGGAAATACAGAGACAAGTCCAGAAGAGGGCATGGAGGATACTAAGAGGGACTCGACTGGAGGAGACTAGAGGCACATGAAAAGCTGGAATGGAGCCATATTTCCTGGTCTCAGAATGAGGGACTCTAGAAAAGGAAAGAAAAGGGAGCACATGGAGGAGGGCAGCAAACAAGTGGTGATTGAGGAGTGGAGTGTAAAGAGGATGGAAGGGACCTGGAGGAAAACACATGGACTGGGGACAAAGGGCACAGAGTGGAGCATGGAGCAGGGAACAGAGAACTGAAACAGCATAAAAGGTTTGTACATACATGGGACTGGGGGAGGCATGAGAGTCCAGGGGATGAAGGTGTGGCACTGAGGGAGACTGAGAAGGTGGTGGTGGGGGAGATATACTGGAGGAAATAGAAGGGTGCATTGAATGGGGTAGGAGAGGAGTGTAGTAGTGGGAGATTGAAAGGGAATTTAGGATACTGGGAGGTATGGAAAAGAGCTGGGGGTAGACAACATGATGGTAGAGATGAGAAGCCAATAAAGGTATGGATGAGGTAGTGCAGCATTGCTCATAAAGGGCTGGAGCCAGGTACTCTAAAGCCTGGAGCGGGGTACAGAATGTCAGGGGAGTCTTATCCATATTAAAAACTACAACATCTCTAAATTTTCTATGGACTAAAAACCTCCATTCTATCCTTGCTCAGTCTCCTCCATCTACAACTTTACCTAACGCCCACTGAGGCATAACTGAACTCCCTCCATCATGTCTGCAGGAGGGAGCTCTGATTAGGTGGGCCTCATAAGATTGCTCAGTACAGAGTCTCTCTCTTGCAGACCTTATACAGCAACCTGATTTAAACAGGAGTGGGTGGATGAGATTCTGTGGCCTGCGTTGTGCAGGAGGTCAGACTAGATGATCATAATGGTCCCTTCTGACCTTAAAGTCTATGATTCTATGATCTAACCCTTATTAAAACAACAGGGATACTCACAAACAATATACCCCTTCCTCACCATAATCCACAGATTCCATAACAGCAAGCAGATCAATCACTTCGTTTCATAACGATATTCTTCTCCACCAACACACACTCTGTGAAAAAAGTCTATGGAACTCTGTCATGACAATGTACCATGGGACTACAGTCCTTTTGGAACCTTTACTTCTCATTTAATAAACATTGTATGAAATCACTGTGTCCACCTGTAATGGGGTTGTACCCACTTCTAGCAAGTGCCTCATTGTTCACATGTGTGTCTGCACCTCTTTCAGTCTGTGGTGACCCCTTCTGGCAGTTTCTCTGGTGGTTTCTAGTGACACAGCCCTCTGGCCAAGTCACACACAGTCAGTATGGAACACAAGTCAAACAGACTCCTTCTGGGCCACTAGTCTAACAAAGTCTTTAAGTGCTCCTGGTGCTAGTAGGAAGTCGTGCCTCCAGGGCTTCCTCCCTGGTGACTCTTCACCCACGATGGTCTGTTCTGGCCCCAGCTCGGCCTCTTAACAGTTAATTTCCCCTTCTGGGGGTTTATCACTGTCCAATTGTAGGCCACTTTCCCAGTGGTTTATGGGGAGGATCTGGGCCTGCCCACTACTCCAGGTCCCAGCGACCCTAAAAATAGCAGCCATGTGCCACCATATCCCTTTAACTAAACTCCTTTCAGTTCCCCAGTCTTCCCCAATGCTTGATCCTTAGCTTGGGGCTCTTCTGTGTTCAGGCCCAGCAGCCAGCCAGGAGTGTTTTCTCTTCTCCTGGTCCCTGCCAGTACTGAGCTGTCCATGGTTCTGCAGTCCTTCAGCCCACTAGGAGCACCACCTTCTCTTCTCAGACTCCAAACAGCAACTGAATCTAGGCCACACTGCAGCTCCTTTTATAATAGCCTGCAACCCTCTGATTGGCTAGCCCCTTGCAGCCTCCCCCTGATTGGCTGCATCCCACGCAGCCTCTCTGTGATGCTTGGAGGATTCCTCTACTACTCTTTTCCTGGGATGGGTGTGGCAGGACCTTGAGGCCTCCAGCAGGGGGCCTCTGGGTCTAGTCCACCCCATTACACCATCTAATAGCACACTTCCATTGCAGAACAAAACAAGGGGGCAATGTTATGTTTGGGTGGACAGTGCAAATTGAGCAGGGTAAGAGTAAGTGATGAAGGATGAAACGGCAGAAGAGAACTGGCTGCATCACTTAGCTGTTCATTTCCAGACTTTTAAATGTCTTGGTTTGTTTTGGAGTTGTAGTATTATGGTGAAAAAAGAGTATTTTTTTTTTAAAAAAGGGATTCCTCTGGCATGCACTTGCAGACTTAACTGTTTTTTAACCAAGGTTTTATTTGTGAGAGTAATATTTGAGAAATATTATGTGTAGATGTAATTGCTCTTACCCAGAATTCATCCTTGGTCAGCTCAAAACAGAGTTCTGCTAAACAGCAATCCTGACTGGATATTGGTAGCTTCAAATACTCCTACAGGGTCACTGCAGCAGTCCTTTAATCCTTAGGGGGTATTATTGCATGATGACCTGGCTTCACCACAACTGTTATTCTGAACTTCCTCACGGAACAATTAATCATAGTCACCTTGTAGGCATGGTAGAGGAACCTATATGACTCCACAGGTTCCGCTCCCCCGCCCCAAGATCCACACTTCCTCCTTCCCATATCCAGCAAGTGCATCTGAATACTGTCCAGGGACAAGTTCATTCTATTAATACCCAATGAGTTCTTGTGATACCCTCTGATGAAATCCACTCGCACTACAACAGCATTAGAAATATTGGTCATGACATCAGAACTCCATTTAGTATGTAGAGACCCCAACTTCAGTGGGAGCTGGATTTCTTCTGTTATCTGCAGTGGCTGATGATTAATAATCTCCTTTAGTACAATTTTTTTTCCCTTTCAGCACAGGGTGTTCTCCATGGATCAGACTTATTTCAGATCCTGCATCTTACAGTGTTGTGTGTTTTCAGCCACCAGTATCTCCAGACACATAGTTACAGGTATCTGAGCAGCTCTTCACATGGGCCATTCTAATAGTTGCTGATGGTGGCCCTACTGCATCAGCACTTCTAGTGTCCCTAGTGTGACTTCCTTCTGTTTGGGCAATTCCATCTTCAATGGCTTTTGCCTGCACAACACCTGCAAACTGGCCTGAGGCCCACCCAGTAAACAGTCTCTCTCACCTGACCCATGGGATGCTTGAGAATAGCTTTCACCTGGGTGCCTTCCAGTGTTTTAGCCACTTTACTAGCAATCATTTCTTGAAGTGCAGTATCTGGAATAAAGGTGTCACCCTAGAGATGGGCATTAACAGCTGATACCTTTAAGAAAGCCCCAATTTCTGCTTCCACATTTTAAACTCTGCGTATAATCTGGTCCATAGTTTTATCTAGTATGTTAGTGTCTTTCACCAGAAGGTTATGAAGTTCCCGTTACAGCGTTTGTAAACTGTCTGTCATGGGGGGAGGAGGGAGACAGGCTCACCACCAGAGCACCCCCTCAGGCCAGGATGTGATGTTACAGGGATTTTTTCCCAATCTAGCACCCCCATCAGATACACCAGCATCATAACATACGAGACAACAACCACTAATATAAAGATACACACCACCTACTGGGGAAGGTGCTGTCAACACTGATCATAATACACAGCAGGGTACGCGGTTGTGGTCCCATAACCCGTATCACATGCCCCTGGTACAATAATACACAGGAGGGTAGTGGTTACATTGTTATACGTTACATGCCTCAGGTATAATAACACATTGCAAGGTGTGCAGTAATGGTATCGTATGCATATGCTGGTCAGAAGTGTGGTGGGGCTGGAAGTCCAAGGTGATCTGAGCAGGGCCTAATGATCCCAGAACCACATGCTGTGTAGCACAGTGTTGTGTTTCTAGAAACGGCCATCTGAATGGTTTGGCTAACAAGCTGCACCTCTGTGACTATGTCCTGCTATTGCCAAGGTTCAGCATTTGCACTAAGTCCCCCCAATCCCAGCTAGTTTACACAGATACTGTATTTAACCTGCATTTAACAGCGATTGAAACAGATTTTATAAAATGTCACTTTTGTCTTATACATGCACAAATCATGTCAGCAAGCCAACCCTAAGTATATCCAGGGATCACTGACCTTCTTCTTCAGGACTTGCACCAGGTTATGCAGGGGAGAGAGTGAAGGGCTGTTATTGCCATATCAGAGAAAGCATATCCACTCTCCAGAAATGCAACATCCCCAATGTTATAAACCCTACTTCTATCCTGGTCCACAGGCACAGTGGCTGTCCAGCTGGTCTCTTCTAATACAGACCATAAGCCAGGCTTCCTCTCAAACTAGTGGGTGTCAATCCAGTCTGCAAGTTCCCTCAGCACCTCTCCTCCCTCTCTTTCTTTTCTAAAGACACGTGACCAGTGCAGATAAAATATGATTCATCCCAAACTCAGACTGAAGCCACCCCTCCCACCCCATCCCAAGCTTGGAGGCTCAGGGTGGTTTAGATGTCATTACACATCTCTATGTTTCCAGGAGGTTCTGGAAATGCCTCAAGTAAACTTGTGCGGATGAGATTTTTCAGCAAATCCAGAATTGAGGTAGCATCCAAACTTCTGAGTGCCTGTCTGAGCCATTTGAAGCTTTGTCCAATCCCTACCCGTTCCTTCCTCACTATCTCCCAGAGCAGGACTAGATGGAGGTCACACAGCTGAGCTGACCCCTGCCATGTGTTTAGTCTTTTCACTGTGTCATAACTGGATTAACCCTTCAGCTCAGCTGGACAAGCTGATTAGTTAAAGAACTTGTTTCATCCCTCTCTTGGGGGTTATTTTTCATCCATCATTTCCCCTCGTTAGTCCCATGGTAAATGTCTGTTTGTTTATCACTCTCCCCACTGCCACCCACCAGTCCCTTTCATCTTCTCTTGGCTCCACTGACCTTCTTCCAATAGGGTTAGTTACCGCCGAATGTGACTGTTCTGTTTGCCTCTCTTCCAATATTCTCTCACTCTCCTTTCATCTCCTCTCTTCAGATGATCCCTTCTGGTTGAGTTAATCTCTCAGCACTTTAGCTGCTTTCATGCTTCCTTCTGTTGCATCTCCCTGTAGTTATTGTGGCACCTTGTGCATGCACACACACATCTTAACCCTGGTGTGTCAGCAGGCAAAACGGAGATAAGAGCCAGCCCTTATCCCATGCACACCTCTCTTCTATCTCCCTGTTACCTCCTCTAGCCATGTGGTTGTGTTCATGAAGAGTGTCACATAAACACTTGAAGGAGTGCCCTCTTCTGGTGTGAACAAGGATTGCAGCTTTGAACAACAACAACTGAGATTGGAGGGGTTAAGTCAAGTCCTTCCAGCATCCCACTGTCCCTCATCCCCAGAGCCTGAGGGACCTGACAGGGCAATCTTTCCTTTCCCTTCCAAATGGGTAGCAACAGCAGCAGCTGCTGCTGCTTCTGCTGGCATCGTTCACTCAGCTCTGAAATTCGGACTCTCAGCTCTATTGTTCCTTGCTCTGTGTATTGCCATTGGTTGATGGTTCCTTGCATTCTGCCCAGGACCGGCTCCAGGGTTTTTGCCGCCCCAAGAGGCGGGGAAAAAAAAAAGCCGTGATCGCAATTGCGATCGGCGGCACTCCGGCGACAGCTCCACCACACCGCTTTCTGCTTCCGCAGTAATTCGGTGGCAGGTGCTTCCTTCCGGGAGGGACTCGCCTCCAAATTGCCCCTGAACAGCCTGACATGCCGCCCCTTCCCTTTGGCTGCCCCAAGCACCTGCTTGCTGGGCTGGTGCCTGGAGCCGGCCCTGATTCTGCCCACTCCCCTACAATTGCCCTCCACTGCCCAACCTCACCCCTCTCATCACCAATTCTCTTTCACTTCCCCTCCCTTCTGTTCTTTCCCCTGTATGCCTCCTACCCCTTTAGGTTTCCTCCTTCCTTTACCCAGGCCCCTCTCTTCCTCCAAGCACCCCTCCCTTTCCCAATTCCAACCCTGAGTGCTCCCCAAAAAACAAAAGACCCCCTCAAAACTATGGCCAAGTGAAACAGATGACCTAATTTTTTTTTAAAGGCATGGAACTATGCTGCCATGTGGCTGCAATCACCCAGGTGCCTTTGATTGTATGGTGGATCCCTTTCCACCACTACTCTGATGTTTTTCTTTATAGATTGTGAGTTCTCTAGGGAAGTGCTCATGTTTTCCTGTGTTTGTACAATACCCAGCACAATCCGTCCCACTCCTGACTGGAGCCTATTTCCACAATATAAATAATAATAATAATAATGATCCACAACTGCAGCCAGCGTCACAGCTGCTCTATGGGAATGAAACAAGAAAATCAAGGGAAGGATTTTAAAACAAACCAAATGAAGCATGTAAGGGAATGAATATTTAATGTTCAGTTGCGTGACTTCATCTTCTCTTATAATCTTGTATGTTTCTATAGCAGCGTTCAGAAGGGAGAAATGGACACAGCTGGGATGCTGTCTATATTATACCCAAGGATCACTTCACCCAAGAAAGTATGTAATTACTGCTGGATGGGAGGGAGCCCCCTTTTCAGGTAGCCATGGCTGTGACCCTCCTGAGGCATGTCAAAAACATTTACCCCTCCCCAGATCTAGTTACCATCATGGGTTCTGCTTTTATCCCCATTGAGCATTTTGTCGTTGACTTGAATGACAGCAGGAGCAGGGTCTTGGAGACAAGGTTTGGCTCACTGGAGAAAATGAACTAAATTCAGCACTGGTGTAAGCAGGTGTAACTCTGTGGACTTCAGTGCAGTGGCACCCGCTTAAACCGAACCTGAATTTGGCCCATAGGTTTTGTACTTATATTTACTGGTATACTCATTTGGGTGGAGTTTATTTTTTTTCTACTACCTGTGTGTACAGCACCAGTAGAGTGGGGATCTGATCTTGATTGGGCAATAGGCCACCTGCAATATAAATATGACCCTCCTCTCTCTAGCATGATCTAGATAAGGTTTTCCTGTTGGTATTTTGGTGCCACTTGCAAGCAATCCAGGGGAAGGGAGAGGGTTGCTACAAGTACAGCCACTTGTCCTCCTAGCATCAGACAGGCATCAAACATATTTGAGTGAATGGAAGCTCAGCTGACTGGGAAGCAGCTGTTATACAATACTTTACATTGTGGCCCGTAACTGCAGTTGGGATCAGAGGGAATGGGGGTTCTCCAGGGGTTAGCTAGAGGGGCTGCTGTGCTGTATTTCCATTCGAGAGCCTTTCTCACTCTGAGAAACCATTTGTTATTCAGTGAGAAAATCAGATATGAAGGGGGACTCTACCACAGTTTTTCCTATTATCTAGCCTAAAATCTTCCTTGCTGCAGATTAACTAGATTACTTCCTGTT
Organism: Trachemys scripta elegans; assembly: GCF_013100865.1. Lineage (NCBI taxonomy): Eukaryota > Metazoa > Chordata > Testudines > Emydidae > Trachemys > Trachemys scripta. The sequence continues at coordinate 59,274,747 of NC_048300.1, read as the reverse complement.
CTACCTTCAGTAGACATGGAGAACAATTAATCACTGTCCTCTTTATAAACATATTTGAAGACTGTTATTAGTCTATATAATCTAAGCAAGAGGCTTAGTTTGCCTAATTGCAGGCAATGTACATTTCTCCCTGTAGTTTTTCACACAGTGTAATTCTGGTCCAACACCCCAAATCCCTGTGCAAGTTCTATGGAAGAAAGGGAGAAGACTAAGCCACTCAGGGAAACTTACCAATGGTAAGTAGGCTACCAAAGCCCTACCAGTGACCATTTTGAAAGGGGGAAAGGGGCTATCTGAGAACTGGATCTTGCAGATTTAGGAAATGAAATCCACGCGGAGAAGAGGAAGTTGGCTATTTTAGAAGGGTAACTTCCATTGGCTGAAGCACACTAGGAAATGGGGCAAAGCACTGGGCAGTTTAATAAAAAAGGACCTCTTTCCCATGGTGTGGCTGGATGAAAGTTGTGAATGGGCTATCGGCAAACCAGCCGTTGGGGGAGGCTAGCCCCCGGGCCCTCCCTTGTGCCCAAGACCCCACCTCTCCCTCTCCCCTTTTGCCTCCCCGCCACTGCAGGATCCCAGAGCTCCCCCGACTGCAGCTCCTGGCCCCCAGTCTGGGCTGCCTGAGTGCCCCCAGCCCTGGAACGCCAGGTGGCCAGGCGGTGTGGCCACAGCGGTGTGGTCCCAGCGCCCCAAGCGCCGGCCAGGCAGAGCAAACCCAGCCCTGGCCCCAGCCCCAGCCAGCCTGGGCCACAGAAGAGGAGGAAGTTAGGAACTACAGGGCAGGGAGGGTCTGGTGGTGGAGTGTGGCTGGGGCCACACCAGGCTGTTTTTGGTGAGGCACAGCCTCCCCCAGCCTATGATACCCCCCACCCATGAAGTTGTGCCTGATTCAGATAGTCTACTACGGCTCCATTGAGCTTGGGGGAGGGGGGTTGCTTTGCTATTTGTTGGCTTGGAAGAATTATACTTTAATCTGTGAATGTCAGATGAATTCTTGTTCTACTCAAAAACAAATGGAAAAAATTCACATAATTTATGACTGAAATTTACAGAGGAAAAACTTAAATGTTTAAAATAATATTTGAGAGCAAATTAGTGTGTGTGAGGGGATGCGTGAGTGGATGAGTGTGTGGGCGTTAGTGAGCTAGAAGAGCATTTTTGATGATACTTAAAATAAAAACATTAAGAAGCTAACATTATGAAATATGATTATTATCAAGGATGAATTTATGTCTGAACCGGGTATGAAGCTCAACCTCTGCAGTCATTACACTTTGAATTAATAGCAATTAGTATGTAAGTTCTTGCTTAAACTTCCGGCTAGCAGAAAAATGTAAGTCCATTTTAAAATAAAATTACTTGGAAAGGAATTTCAATAGTATATGTCAAAATTCAAAAAAATAAAAATGAAATCCTTTTGTTAAACTTCTGGGTGTTGCTTTACCTCATCGGTGTTAGCAGCTGCATGTTGACAATGTACTCATTTTCAATGTGGGTGATGTCAATAAATGTCCCGCTTTGAATCTCTCAACTTCATATTCAAGGTTCTTTTCACCATCTGCAAACTCATCTTGGGAGATGAGTATCAAGCAGGGTTTTTCCTTCTCCCTGTGCTGTTCATTCCCTTTGAAGCATCTGGCACTGCCCACTGTCAGAAGACAGGATACTGGGCGAGATGACCATTGGTCTGACCCAGTGTGGCCGTTCTTATGTTCTTCATGTGCATCATCACCAGTAACAAAAGCTCTGTGTGTCAAATTCTGCCATCAGTGACACCTGTGCAACCCCAGTGTCTTCAAATTCTGCCCTTGGAGGCCCTTGTGCCGCCCCATTGCCCTCAGTGAGTTTTCACAGGTATAAGTAATTGGAATTTGGCAAAAAAAATTGTTAAGACCGCACAAGAAGAAATAGAATCCAACTTACTCCCCCAGAGTTATACTGGTCCTGTAAGGATACCAGAAGTGATACAACTAATAAATAAAAAAAACTGATTTTAATCATCAGAGTAGCCAGATCTAACTCTGATACACACACAGGGGGTGGATCTGCTGAGTGTGAAGGGCCCATTTTCAGAGTGAAGCCACACTGAGATCCTCACATAGATACCTTCCCTGTTCTGATCCCTCACCTTCCCCTGGCATCTGTTAATAATTGGTTATATGAATAGCTAGGAAGACAAGATGAATCACCTAACAAAGAAAGGCATATAGGAGCTATGCAGAGTGCAGATTGGTCTTCAAATGGTCAAACCCCCCTAAGGTCCTTTGAAAGCCCTAAGAGATTCTGGGGTTGAGCTCCAGCTAGCAGGAAGCTCCACCGGTTGGAGACTAATTCAAGATTCCCCTTTGAAATAGAAGCAACTCCACCAATTACCTAGAAGTGTTGCACCAGTCTGAGACTCCTGGATCCGATCCCGCCCCCTGCCAAGGAGGATTATGCCCTACAGTGTACAGTCCACTGCTTTGTCCTAGCTCTTTTAAAATGTCCTATGGAAGGGTGCCAACCTTGGGGTTTTATTTCACAACCTAATACATTTCATAGTCATGAATTTCCCTTGGATATTCATTCCTGGGCTAAATAATGTAATTTGCTGCTGTTCTGTACTTTTACCTATTGTCCTTAATTTTTTACTGCTGTGTAGAGGAGCAAACCCACCCCTGTGGCGCCTCCTGCTGGTGACTTCCTGGAATTAGTTCGTTCCAGCTCCAGAGTGCCCTCTGCAGGCCGGTGATCCGCCTGTCCTCTGGCCCCCATGTCCCTCCCTAGACCCCGGTACCCTTGTACCTGGGGCACTGCTCCCTAGCAGTAACCCTTCAGTCTTAGGGTCTCCCGTCCCCAGAGAACCCCCACCAACTAACCCCACCTCGCCTCAGTGTAAGGCTACTGCCAGTCACCATCTAGCCCCACTCCCTGGGGCAGACTGCAGTATAAGCCACTCATCATAGGCAAGGTTGGGTCTGGACCTGCTGCCCCTCTCTGGAACCCAGTGCCTCTCTGGGGCCTTGGACAAGGCCCTGCAGCCTGGGGAGTTGCCAGCCTGGAGCTCCCCAACCCCTCTGGCCTTTCCCCAGCCCTGCCTCACTCTAGGCACCCTGAGCTTCCCAGCAGCCAGGCCCTTCTCTCTCTGAAGGCAGAGAAGAGACTCAGTCCTTGCTCCTGGCTCCCAGCCTTTATAGGGCCAGCTGGGCCCTGATTGGGGCGTGGCCCAGCTGCGGCTGCTTCCCCGATCAGCCCAGGTCTTTCTTTCACAGCCTGCCAGCCCCCTCCCAGGGCTGGTTCCAACCCTATCAGGGTTGGAGCGGGTCACCACCTCGCTACAGGCTGTATTGGTAACAAGTTGGGATCTTAGCAATGTTTGAATAGTCCTTGGAGAATCACCCTCAAACCAGAGAGAGCAATCCCTTCCCCTCTTCTCATTCCCACCATCCAACCTTCCTATTACCCTCTGCTGCTCAACCCTGCAGTACAGAATCTGTAAGAGGGAGATTTCCTGGAAAGCTCCTCCGTGCAACTGAAATGCCTTCCTCTGGAGTTTTCTGCTCCACTGTTCTGGGGGCACAGCCACTACCAGTGTTTTCAAAGTGCCGGCATGGCAGAAGGATGCTGGCAGATGTGTCCCCAAAAACACGGAGCTAAGTGGCATTACTGAATCTGTAATTTGCTGCCATTAACAGAGGTCACTTTCAACTGCTTCCCATTTAATGAAGCACTCACCGTTCCTTCCCGTTATTTCATTCATCTGGAAAGCTGGAGCAGCAGAGATGCCCTGGGATGATATATGCCAGGGGACATAGCATGGAGTTTAGTGCTCTCCCTCATGTGCCTCAGGCTCCAACCAGTGGACCCCCTGGCCCTCAAAATATTAATTCAACTTTTTGGTTGTTGTGAGGTTTTTTTGTTGCTTTTTCCCCATGCCATGCGCACCGTTCCAAAGAGCGGAGTGAATATTTGATTGCAGTAATTAGTTAATCAGTAACTGACATAATTTTTCCATGATTAATGCCTTGAATAATCATTGCAGCCTTGTCTGTAGGCAGTTCTGTTATCAGAGTCACTTTGAAAACAGCTTTGAAAAGACAGATCTGCACCCTCACAGATAAAATTAGAGAGGTCAGATGCTCCACCCTCTAGAAAACTGCTCCTTCATTTATTTTGATAGGGAGGAAAGGAGATCTAAGAATTTATTCCCCTCTCCCAAATCCCTGATCTTCTGTTCCCTATCAGTCAGTACCATGATGGAAGAACCTGGAAGAGAAGTCCCATCCACAGTCAGTCTTTCCGGCCCACAGGAAAATTGCTGACATGAGATGAGGCCGTCCTGGAAACGTGGGGCTGCACCAGTGAGAAAACAGACTGCAAAACCTATGCACTCACCTCCTTTGCATGTACCCCCTGAGAATTTTATCTGCTCCAGAGATGTGCTGGTGCCTGGACACCACATGCTACTCACATAGCTGCCTCCTCCCTTCTCCACATACTGGATCTCTTCAGTAAGGACTGTACTATAAACACACACACACAAAAGCATTTCAGTGAGAAGGGACTGTTACACAATGCAGATTAAAGGAGAAAAAGGCATGAACCAATACCCCCAAGACAGGCGCATGGCACATTAAGAATCAGAACCAAAGTTAAGAATTAGCATCTTTATAGAACGCATCCATCCTACCTGGGTGGGAATCTGACTAACACTGACCGAGGACATTCACAGTGATCTAGCCCAATCTGTATAAAACCTGGAGTGGATGCATCAGGATCTGTGTAGACTTTAGTTCTTCCAAAGTCTTGGTCAACAACATGGTGCGTATTTTCCTGGGGGTGCATTTTGGTTAACGTGACAGTATGACTTAATGTCTTATCAGACAATATAGGCTACTGACCCTAGTGATCCTTGGTGGGTTTACCAAACTCAAACTGAACCCCAGTTCTGAACCAGTGACCAGTTAATGGCACTGGAAAACTAGCTAAAGTAGACAGAAATAACAGGGGAATTTCTGCTTTTGTGCACATAAAGAGGGGGAGGGAGAAAAGGAAGGCTCAAAGACAGCATGTGTGCTGCAGTGCCCAGAAGAGCTGGAGTCAGCTATACCCTAGAAGTTACTCCATGGCAGAGAGGATAGTATTATTCACTTCCCAATATATAGGATCCAAGAGCAATACACAAACCAAACGGGGAACTTCCTTGTCATTTACTGGAACACGGGGAAGGGGACTACAACTGGTAATAAAGGAATCGCCAGACAGTGACTCGATGTGACCCTCAAGCTGTCCTTCCCTTTTCCAGGCCCGGAAGAACTGGGTCACTGTGGCAGTAAAGTCAGTAATAAGATGAACATTTATGACATATCAGTGAATTTCATTTTTGCTTACATGATTTTAGAAATGGCTCATGTCCTTAAAGGAAGGTTTCTGCATTAGAGATTCCTAGTACATATTCCAGCCATGTACAAGAGCTGGAGGTATCTGCAGAGGGAAAGATACAATATCTCTTTGGCCTATTGCTCCCCACTCCTGAAGGAGCAGGGAATCATGCACCAGAGACAGGGAATCATGGATTACTGCCCCCAAATGTTCCACCTGAAAAAGATCTGCCTATAACTGCCCAGTGAACTAAGACTCCAATGAAGGATGGAGTTAGTGGATGGAGAATGCGGATTGCTGTCCAATCCTTTCTAAGGGCAATTTTTAATCATTTTGGGGATCAAACTTCACTGATAAGGGAGGGAGAGGGAGCAGTGTTAAATTTGGGCATATTTATTTCTGGCGTCTAGGGGGTGGGTCTGAGGCACATCCTCCAGACCCCATCCCTGGTCTGCCCCTCTCAGATTGTAGGACATTCACAGGCTCTGGGATATGGTGCCATGGAGACTGAAGATCCTATATCCACGCAGGAAATAGAAAGTCCATGCACAGATCTTGGAGAAGAACAACCCTACCCCACTGCCATTTTTAAAAAAAATAATATTTCCTTATGTTAATAACACCAGATCATATCAATTTAATCTGTGGGAAATAATAATAATAAATAAATAGCCTTGCATTCTGTATAAGCTTGTTTTCACAAAACCTACACTGTGGGTCAAGTTAGACCTGACCATGTTCACACACTCACATCACCAGGAAAGAAATGTTGCTGCGTATTCCCAATGCTGGGTTGTGCTATGCTCATTCTTCCCCCCGTAACTCAGCTATCTATTGATTGTGCCTGCCTGACTCCAGTTGACATAACAAGTGAAGTGAAAGCATCTTGAGGTGGTATCTTCCAGATGGGAGGTACTACAGAACCAAAGCCCAGTCATGATTATTGTTGATGTTAATGTTAGTTCCACGTTCTGCCCAAATTCCAGTTTAAGGAATTGCATTCTGCTACCTTAAATTTACCATGTAGTTTCAGTTGGCTGATGATTCTTGTTCACTTCCTGTCCTTAACTGTTGTGCAGTGTTGCTGTGCGCTGGACAGCAGGTGCTGTGTTCCACATTGGAGGTAACTTCATTTCAGTGGTGGGTGAAGTGATACCAGTCTGCATAGTTTGTGATCAGTTTGTTAAGCCATAGAAATCTTTGGATGGAAGTTGCTATAAAATGACAGCCATCACTCATTGTTTTACAGACCCTGGACCATATCCCCTCACACTGGAACCCAGAAGTTGTCATAATTCCTCAGACCCACTAGTTCAAGAAGTCTGATAGTCTACATCCAGTAGTGACCAACCTGATGATTTACAGGAAGGTGCAAATCTCCATGATGTACTTGTCTAATGCTATATATGTTGTATGTGGATAGGGGAATTCCTTGCTACATATGGGTGTATGTGGATGGGGGAATTCCTTCCTGACCCTTAGAGGCGATCAGGTGATGCCCTGAAAAATGAGTTGATTGTTTTTACCCTGGACTCCTTACATTAAGCAGCACATGAGTCCTAACCTGTGTAGCCTGGTGCCATGATTTATGGGGCAGAGCTATGGTGTAACTCTACCTTGCCCAGAAAGCCACCAGTATGTTTAATTCAGCCTCCTCAGCTAACCCATAGTCCTTCCATCCTTTCAGTGACTCTATCAGCATTCATCACACAGAGTTCTCATTTAATTTTATTTATTGAGGGACTGATTTGCACAGCAGGGCTCTGCTTTGTTTATTCTCTGCTATTATCATTGTTACCTTTAATGAAGACAATGAAGAATTTAAAATAATAATTTAAAAAAATCCCCCTCAGTTACCGTGGCAACAAGCTGGAGCTTTTTAGCGCTGCCACAAATTCCATCTGTTTCTTTCTTTTAAATGACAAAACCACTTCCTCCCATTTCAGCACCAGGAGGAGGAGGTGAGGATCTCAAAGAGAGGCCAAGTAAAACTTCAGCTATCAAACAACTCAAATGAATGACCTTTAAGCGAAACTCCTATCCAGTCAACAATGGGACTAGGTGTCTTACCCCCAAAGCTCTGGGATGAGGTTTTCTATGGATAGAAATTCAGCACAAGCCTCAGGGATCAGGCCTCTGAGAATTCTCTCCCTCACCAGTCATGTGTCTCTGGGGCAAAGTGGGGTCACAGTGCTAAAATGGCTGCGCACTTTATCTCTGCTCAAACTAAACCAGGCTCTTGCATTTGAACCCCTTGAACTTTGAGGTAGGCTGGACAGGGATCTGAATCCAAACTCAGTGGCTTGGCTGATTTTTGAAGGTGATGGATGCAGGGAGCTCTTGTGGTAGGTGAGAGACAGAAGCTACGTCACAACAAACTACTTTTATGGGCCTCTATGGGGGTGGATTAGGCTAATAGAGCACTGATCCACTAATATTTTATAATGCCAAAACTTTGCTCACTTCTATTTTCCCCAGGCCCGATGGATAGACTCTTGTTCCTGCCTCCTCTTCCCCAGACTTTTTCTCGCAGTCCATCAGCCCTCCTTCCTCTATTTCCAGAAGTCTCTTTCACTTTCTTCCCTAGAGCCCAAGCTCTCCACCCAGGCAGATTTTTCCACCTTGCACGCCAAAATGGACACACATTTTCTATCTTCTCAAGTCCTTAAGCATCTTGGCAACAAAAGCAGCCTAACTCACCCTTACAGAGATTGGTTGTCACCAGTCAGATGACTTGCCTACTGCTTTGCCTCTGACTCACAGCTTAATCTGGAACCCCTTGGACTATGGGGTTCATATCCCAAGAATCTGTGGATTCTGCCTTAACCCATCCTGTGTCCATAAAAGTGCAAGTTAGCACTAGCAATGGGTCATCCTGAAAAGATTTGTGTTGGAAAGGCAGCTACAAATTTGGATGCTGTTTATTCAAACATATTCCCTGCCTCTTTGGATTAGAAATCCCCTGAGGAAAGGCTCTCTTGGGAGATTTGTCATGCTACCTCCTCCCAGCCAGGCTGAAAAAACCAGTCCTGGTATAACTGTTCTATGGACTTCAGTGGAGTTGGACCAGGGAAGAATGTAATTCCACATGAATGGCCTCTCTCAAAATACTTAATTTCTTCCAATGCCAGCTGGAATCAGATCACTCAGAGGCAGACCGAGACTATTTAATTAAAAAGTAAGTTAAGTGGTGTGATGCAGGAACCTCTTAGTGCCAACTGGCAAGAGGCACAGAGGGGATACAGAGGGGTTATCACCGGGATCTCCTGGGTCTGGTACGCACATTCTAGTTCACCAAAGGGTATCATATGAGGGCTCAAATAAAAGTGAGTATCACACTGGTCATCAATATCATTGTGAAATGCACATACAGATGTTGTGTAAGGAGTTGTGCATCTACACTGAAAATCATGTTCTTAAGGTCTATGTCTAATGACTGGTCACCAGCAAAGGGGAAGAAACAGATTTTGTGGCAGACAAGAAATGTTTATATCTGGCTGTTTACATGTAAATTAAGCATTGTGACAAAGTTCCTCCTCTATCTTGGTGGGTCCTGCGCTTATTGGCGGATTTTCTTGCCTCAGAGATTCACCATGTGGGTTGGGGAACAGCCCAGAGACCTTCCCCTCTGGAAGAACCCACAGTCCAGGTCAATTGGGAGGTTTGGGGGCAACCCGGGCCCGCCCTCTACTCCAGGTTCCAGCCCAGGGCCCTGTGGACTGCAGCTGTCTATAGTGCCCCCTGTAACTGCTGCATGACAGCTACAACTCCCTGGGCTACTTCCCCATGGCCTCCTCCAAACACCTTCCTTATTCTCACCACAGGACCTTCCTCCTGGTATCTGATAACACTTGTGCTCCTCCAGCAGCACACCCTTTCACTGTCAGTTCCTTGCACCTCTTGCTCCCAGCTCCTCACACCACAAACTGAAGTGAGCTCCTTTTTAAAACCCAGGTGCCCTGATTAGCCTGCCTTAATTGATTCTAGCAGCTTCTTCTTAATTGGCTCCAGGTGTCCTAATTAGCCTGCCTGCCTTAACTGGTTCCTGATTACTCTAGTGCAGCCCCTGCTCTGGTCACTCAGAAAACTACTCATCCAGTGACCAGTATATTTGCCCTCTACCAGACTCCTGTACCCCACTGGTCTGGGTCTGTCACAGCATGTATAGTTCACAATGGCCCACCTCTCACCAGTCTGAACTGAACGCTAACTTCAAAGAAAGAAAAGCATCAGGAAGAAGTAAACTGTGGGAGTATGAGGACGACTCCTATCTTCAGGTATATTTGGGGGACAGAGAAGATACCCTGGTATCCTTCACCTAGGAAGTAAACGGACAGTGAGTTTGCTTCTTAGAAGAGAGGTTTCAGACAGGCTTGGTTGAAAACACTGGAGAGAACTTTGGGTAAGATAAGCTTCTTTAGACAAGAGAATAACTGGTTAGTTAAGTTTAATCTCTAGAACGTGTGTTATGATTTTGTTTAATATATAACTGTTTGTTTCCAATATCCTTACTTCCTATCACTTGAATCTCTTTTCTTTGATAATATACTTACTTTTGTTCTCACTATAAATATATCTTAGTTCTGTGTATTTAATAGAGCTATGTTCTAAGTGTAACTAACAAACTGTGCTGCATTCTTTGCAAACAGCAGGCCTGGTAATGGTGTGAATGTTCAGTAGATAAGGGGCTAGGCAAGGAACTCTGGGAAGGGAGGCCAGGGGTTGATGTGTGTCTTTCATTAACCTGTACAGAGAGAGCAAGACCTGGAAAGTGCTTGTGCTGCCAGAGGCTGGAGAGTTTAGGGAACTGATCCACAGCAGGACCAGGCAAAACTTCCTCACGCTAAGAACAGGTGATAGTGAGGTTGCACATGGACTGTTCCAACTCTCAGAATAGTTTGTTTTCTTTACATTAGTTTGCCTGTCCCTACTCAGTGAATTGGTTTCACCTTCACCTCTGCAGAGAGGAGCAAGTTTGAGGGTTTTTTAGTGTTTTATTATGAGGTCTAAAATTCATTAAATCCATCTAAAATATATATTAAGAAAATAATCTCACTTCCCCCAGATCACCAATGGAAAAAACAGGGGCCAATTCTGCTCTCACTTACACTGGTGTAAATCTGGTGTAAATCCACTGAGGTTCAGTGAGTTATTCTGGATTTGTACTGATATTACAGTCCTCCCCAAGATGTGCCCTTTGATTTGTAGCTGAAGGTCCAATGAAGGATGGAGCAGCAGGGGCCAATACTGGATGCTTAAGAGTAGGGCTAAAATCTTCTCAATAAACCTGCTTAATTGATTGATGGTGTATAGGGAGGGGGGCAGGGGAGTGGAGGCAGGAGCAGGTGAGGGAATTGTATCCTGACTTCCATGGGCAGTCAGCTGATGTCCTGAAGCTCTGATGGCTCTTCTGATCTCTCCAAGGTTAATTCCCCCAGACCCTAAGCCCTCTATTTCTTGCAGGCTGAGGAAGGAGAGAGAACTGGCCTAGAGACTGATGAACCAGACTAGAATCTGTACAGGATTATAAATAGCCACTTTCCTGCAAAAGGTGAGTTGAAGGCCCACGAAGACAGCCAGGAAGCCAAATATAATCCCACAAAAAATGCCAAATATCTCCAGCATCCAAGAGGATCCCGGCCTTTTCGTTTCCCTTCAGCTCTGGCGATTTCATAGGACTGCCTCTTCTGTGCCTCTTCTGCAATCTCTTACCACCCTGGATTTTTCTGCCCTGCAACAGTGTTTGTTTTTTCTTACTCCTTTCAGTTTCTTCCCTAGTGATTTTCCCATATTGCAGTCCCTGCCCCCTGGAATTCTCTCTCACACAGGCTATTTACTGTTTGGTCCTTTGCCTCTGCTCATGTAGGAGTGTTATCTATTCCCTTTGCCCTTTCATCAAGGTAATGGGTTATAGCTGAAAACAATCCTATGCCTGTTTGATTCTGCCCAGCAGCCTCAGAGTTCACCCAGGACCCTCTGTTGCTTTTTACAGATTCAGACTAACACAGCTACCCCTCTGATACTTGACACCCAGAGATTAGTAAACAATTCTAAGCAAATATGAAATGAGATGCCACCAGGGCATCAGGGGCTAATATATCAATGTTTCATCTCCACAGGTATGGGTTGATATCCTGACTACAGTTACAAATGAAATGAGTTTGGTGGACTCTCATCCTAGCCCCTATTAATGGTTAACATAAAATCACCCTGATGGTAGTCTCTGCCAAGGAGAGAGCCAGGCGTGGTACAGCAGGGAATGCAGTGTGATAGAAGGTGGTGGTGTAGATCAGGAATGAGGTACATCAGGACTGGAATAGCAGGGGAGGCTACAGGGTAGGGTTGAGATGCATGGGTAGATGTGGTGCAAGGGGGAAGTTTGCACAGTGCTTTCCCACTCTGTGCTAAGCTTCATCCAGTGGCATCACCCTCAGTTTACAAGCACCAGTGTTATGGGGACAGATGGGGTGTATGAGCCTCCTGTAACGGAGTGGGAGTTTTCTGTGATATTTGTATGAATCCCAGGCATGCCTCAGTTGCCCTCTGTTCGTTGCATTGCTACCTAGTGGGTGCAAATGGGTTAACACTGCTCCTGAAACAGTGCAGGAGGCAGGCGGGGAAGGAGGGTATCGCCTAGCTATTGGGATGGAATTAACAGTCATTAAAGAACTGGCTGAAACAGACTCAAATCAACAGACGGTCCCCCAAGACAAAGAGACATCCCAATCTCCAAACAAATCAACACCTATGTGACGTTCGGTACCTTGTGGGAACATCCTACACCCCCATGTTCATCCTTATACAGTAAAATGATTGTGTGGTATCCAATGCAAAGTTTGTCATGTTGGGTGTCTTCAGAAGGCTCATGTTGCACTGAACATTGTTGTTATAGTGATGTTATAGTAATTGTTGTTGTAGTAATGTTATAGGTTATAATTTCATGTACATAGTTATGAGGCTGAAAATGTATCCTCATAGCTTTAAAAAAAAAAACAGGCAAAAACTCTCTAAGAGCAGAGGGGCAGTTCACACCTCATCAAGGCATGTATGGGACAAACCCAGCCCAACCTCACAGGAACAAAAGACTTTGGCCTAGGCAGCAACAAAAGGATCTGTTGGACTCTTGAGTGAGTCACCCCACTTCCTTTGGTCAGTTTGGGATTGCAGTGAGATAATGCTCACCTCACTCTGAAGGGGAGCGGCAAAGCCAAGAGGGAAGAAAGGACATGATTAAAAGGAGAGACGTTTGCCATGCTCTTCCTCTCTCTTCCACCTATATCTACAGACATCACCACACCAAGCGACTGAAGCGCTGATCAAAGGGGAGAGCCTGACTGAAGAGCAACCAGTCAGCCTGTGGTGAGAATCATCTAAGTTTGTAAGTATCAGGGGGTAGCCGTGTTAGTCTGTATCTACTCTTTGTTGTCTAAGTTTGTAAGGGCATTGAAAATGTTAAGATCAGCTTAGAATGCGTTTTGCTTTTATTTCATTTGACAAAATCTGACTTCTTGTGTTTTGACTTATAATCACTTAAAATTTATCTTTGTAGTTAATAAATCTGTTTGTTTATTCTACCTGAAGCAGTGTGTTTGGTTTGAAGCGTGTCACAGACTCCCCTTGGGATAACAAGCCTGGTACATAACAATTTTTGTTAAATTGATGAACTCATGTAAGCTTGCAGCGTTCAGCGAGCATAACTGGACACTGCAAAACAGAGGTTCCTAGGGTTGTGTCTGGGACCGGAGATATTGGCTAGTGTCATTTGGTTGCGCAATCCAAGGAGCAGTTTACATGCCAGACGCTGTGTGTGAACAGTCCAGGAGTTAGGGTTCTCACAGCAGATCAGGGTAAGGCTGGCTCCCAGAGTCAAGGATTGGAGTGACCCTGTGGAACACCAGTCCAGATAACACCAGAGGGGAATGGCACAGTGAGCTGGGTGTATGTGCAGCTGGTTACCCCAAGTGAAGTTCACACTTTAAGCACTGGTATTTGTGATTTTAAGTAAGTCTTAAGTGCAGAGGCTAAGAACAGTCGGGAGGAGGTCACAGTTTTGTTATTTTCTGTTTGCTTATTTCTGGAAAGGGAAGTAAGAACAGGAAAGCAGGAAAAAGAGTGAAAGCAGTGAAGCGATTGCAAAGTTGGAGCTTTTTAGGCTGCAAGTTGCAGAAAAGGAGAGGGAGCACCAGAGATTATTGCAACTGAAAGAACTGGAGATGGAAAAAGAGGCAGCCAGGGAGGAGACTGCACACAGAAGGGCCATGGAGGAAAAAGAGAGAGAGAGGAAAAAGAATGAAAATAGCAACTGGAACTGCTAGAGAAGCAGAACCAGAACCCCCCGACCCCAGCGACTCCCATCACTCAAAATCCACAGGTGGAAACATTTATGTCCTGCATACAGTGAGGACGATGATATTGCTGAATCTCTGACTACCTTCAAAAGGCTGTGCGTAATACATGAAATCCCTGATAAGAGAGTTCCTACCCTGATTGCGAAATTAACTGGTCAAGCTCGAAATGTATTCAATGGGAGGCCTATTGAAAATGCTTTAGACTATTGTAAATTTAGATACTCTTTTGCAAAGTTTTCAGATTATCTCTGAAACATATAGAGTGAAATTTAGGAATCTTCAGAGGGATATTGATATGAGTAATGGGGAATATGTAAACAAAATGAAAGATTTGTTGGGAAAATGGGTGAGGGGTAAAGAGGTGGCAAATTTTGAGGGAACGTTGGATCTTGTTGCTCAAGAGCCTTTCCTAATCATATGTAAGGCTGATGTCAAGCACTGTCTATGGGACAAAGACATAAAGTCTGTGGATAAAATGGCTTTTTTAGCTGATGCCTTTGAACAGAATCAGATGTCTATTGAGGGCAGGCCACAGAAAGAGGGGTTTAAAACTGGTGGGAAGGGAAGATCTCATTTTGCCCCTGGGAAGAGAGAAGGGGATTGGGAGCCTAAACCTTCACTTACCCAAAAAACATTCCTCTAACCCTCATTCCAAATCTCGTGTAAAAACAGAAGAGCCCAAAAGGTGCTATCAGTGTAATTCTACTGATCACCTGAGGAATAAATGCCCTGTGCTAGGAGGAAACAGGCAACCAATAGCTCATGTTAGTTCTGCTGTCCTCAACACAGAACCTCCCCAAGCAATTGAAACTTACCATGTTGGTTTTGTGAGATTAGCCTCTGCAGAACCAGAAATGGAGCATGTTAAGGTTGTTGAAATTAATGGCAGGGAGTACTTGGGGCAGAAGGATACAGGGGCCCAGATCTCTCTGGTTAAGCAGATGTGGTCCCAAAGGTCAGTATGCTACCTGGCCAAATGGCAGAGATTGTGGGGGTGGGCGAAAGCAGATTCCTCGTACCACTTGCTAAAATCCATGTGGTTTGGAAAGTGTTTTGACTGTGGGGGTAATGGAACACCTCCTATTCGACCTGTTCCTTGGCAATGATTTTTTTGATGCCTTAATCTTGTCACCCTTGTCAGGAGGGGTCTAGGTGTGTCTCCAATCCGCCCTTCATTGCTCTCTGCAAGTCTTTTCTCTGATCGGTTTTGGTTCAAGCAGAGGCTGGTGTCGGGGGTTGGCTTTCATGAGTCAGACAGGCTGGATACTGTGCCCTAGTTCCCCAAGAACACAGAGCTGACTGGTATCATTATGGGAAAGCTGCTGGGAAAAGGTGAATTTGATCAAAGGGTAAACACAGCTAGCCCAGCGAGCATGGATTACAGCCCTCTAGGGGGCAGGGATGGACTCAGTGCTGGGAGGGGGAAGCACAGGGTAACCCCAAAAGGGGAGCTGGATTTTCTGCATATGTACAGTTCTGGGGTTGGGAGACCACTCCCCAAAGGGCCAGCCAATGTGCAGGATCCCTCTGAACACCTACCTTGCCAGACCCTGAGGCACCAAAATTCCAGAAATATGATGAAATTAAGAGCCCACACAGAGCTAGAGGGAAGGAAAAGCCAGTGACTGATTACATGGGAGAGAGTCAAAGGACACCATGGCTAATAAACAAACCAACCTCAAACTACACTATCTGAACAGAGGGTGTGGTATCATAAAGATACTTGTAAATGCACATCTGAGAGAAAAATTTTGGTATTAATGTTAAGTTTTGGGGATAAGAATTTTGACACAGATGTTAAACCTTAAAATAATGCTACTTTTCAATTAATACCTGTAAACTGGTTTAAAGCTTATCACAGCAGAGAAACCATAAAAAACCTGGTTTACTGTGTGTGAACGGGGAAACTGAGGCACACCCCCCGTGGCCTTAATAGCTGGATGCCAAAAGAACTATAACACAAACTGCCTTCGAGCTAGTCAGTGACTAACCCTTTTGCAGTAAACTAAGGGGGGAGGTGTGACGTACGATACCTCATGGGAACATCCTACACCCCCATGTTCATCCTTATAAAATGATTGTGTGGTATCCAATGCAAAGTTTGTCATGTTGGGTGTCTTTGGAAGGCTCATGATGCACTGAGCATCGTTGTTATAGTGATGTTATAGTAATTGTCATTGCAGTAATGTTATAGTACGTTATAATTTCATGTATATAGTTATAAGGCTGAAAAATGTATCCATATGGCTTAAAATAAACCCAGGCAAAAACTCTCTAAGAGCAGAGGGGCAGTTCACACCTCATCAAGGTATGTATGGGACAAACTCAGCCCGACCTGGCCTAGGCAGCAACAAAAGGATCTGTTGGACTCTCGAGTGAGTCAAATCCCCCCCCTCCCATTCCTTTGGTCAGTTTGGGACTGCAATGAGGTAATACTCACCTGACTCTTAAGGGGAGGGGCAAAGAGGGAAGAAAGGACATGATAAAAGGGAGAGACGTTTGCCATGCTCTTCCTCTCTCTTCCACCTACATCTACAGACACCACCACACCAAGCGACTGAAGCACTGATCAAAAGGAAGAACCTGGCTGAAGAGCAACCAGTCAACCTGTGGTGAGAAGCATCTAAGTTTGTAAGGGCATTGAACATGTTAAGCTCAGTTTAGAATGTATTTTGCTTTTATTTCATTTGACAAAATCTGACTTGTTGTGCTTTGACTTATAATCACTTAAAATGCATCTTTGTAGTTAATAAATCTGTTTGTTTATTCTACCTGAAGCAGTGTGTTTGGTTTGAAGTGTCAGAGACTCCCCTTGGGATAACAAGCCTGGTACATATCAATTCCTTTGTTAAATTGACAAACTCATATAAGCTTGTAGCATCCAGCGGGTATAACTGGACGCTGCAAGATGGAGGTTCCTAGGGTTGTGTCTGGGACCGGAGATATTGGCTAGTGTCATTCGGTTACACAATCCAAGCACCTTACATGCCAGAGGCTGTGCGGGAACAGCCCAGGAGTGGGGGTTCTCACAGCAGAGCAGGGTAAGGCTGGCTCCCAGAGTCAAGGATTGAAGTGACCTAGCAGATCACTGGTCCGGATAACACCAGAGGGGAACGTCACCGCCTAGCAGCAGGAAACCCCAGGAGGTGAGCCCTGTGAACTGAGCTGGAGAACAAGGTGTCAGGTGACTGGAATAAGGGCTGCCCTTTTGGAGGGACTCAGAAGCTCTGACCTGGGGAGAGAAAGGGGACAGGGAAAAGAGCCACAGATGGAGTCCATTACAGTTTGGGTGGCTCATCAAGGCACTGGCTTGACCAGGCTGGACTATGGCTTAAGCTCCGCCTCTTTTTGCTAATTTAAGGACTTTCAGATTCTGTGCGCCAGTTGACTAATAAATTACCACCTTGTTTTTGAAAAAGGTGCCTGAGTCACTGTGAATACCCACTGAGTGCACTGGACCGTGAAGGACGACAGTACAAGCCTCCCACTGGAGTCTGGCCTGACTGGATTCACTGCACAGAGCCACAGACAGGGATTGCAGTTGCCATAGGCCCAGACTTGGAGGCCACAGGCCTGCCCCGGTGGTACAGTGTGGGTCCTGGCATAACGTGGGTCAATCCTGAGAGACCAGTTACAGGCTGGGGCATAGACCAGACCCTGGCACTCCATGACAGTTCCCCTGTGCCGAATGATTGTATCACGTGTGCTGCCAGTAGCATGAGGAGATGCTGTCAGAAAGCAGCCAGAAGACAGTGCAAGTTCTTCTCAGATTGGCAAACAGCAGCACTTGCCTCAACTCCTCCCCCCCCACACACACAGGCGGTGAGATGGGGAGTTTCTATTGGCCTCCTGGGATTAAACTTTGGTCAGTCCCACACCACTTGATGTGCTGGATGTTCATGAAACATGATTGGAAATGTAAGGAATCTCACTATTTATTACCCTGCCATTTTTAGTAATGACCCTGCAGAGGCAGTGGATGGAGACATATGGTTTACAGTAGAATATCCATCTCTGCAGATTTGTTTTACATTGTTATTTATCACATTTGTCCTTCTCTAACAGCATAGCCATTGCTTATACAGAGTGTGAGGGGGGGAAAAGCAATAAAGCTGAAGTGCAACACGGTGGTGTTCTTGCCTCTGACACAGGAATTGCCAATGGCAAATCTGGCTCAGGCTCCCAATTCCTACAATGTCCACTTACAGATCTTTCAGAGAAAGGCATAAAACCCTATAATGGACAATTGTGCAATAACATGCTCATAGGGGAGGTGTACAGGAGAAAGGATATTTCCACCTCTTCATTGGTACCTTAGGGAATTATGAGATTGGGACTGGAGGTAAATTCAAAACAAACAGCCCCAAGTCACTGTTTTCCCCCAATGAGACAGAAGAACCTGCTCACATCAAAATCTCATCAGGTGTTATTACAGCCCAGAAAGAGCAAACAGCTTCTACTAAAGAACACTGATGCATCTTTAGAGGTTCAGAAAGTTTCCCATCCCTTTTTACCCCTGCCATAATGAAACAGTTAGTGTGTCAGGGCAATGGCTAGTGGTTAGCAACCTAGTTCAGAGGAATTACTGGGAATCAGACAGGAGCCAGTCGAACGAATCCCAACAGGGTCAGGTACTAATCAGGTCACCAGGAGTCAAGCCAAAGTCAGAATATCAGGACTCAAGTAGGTCAGAGTTTGTAGCACCAGACAAAGGGTCCAAACAGCAGCTAGATAGTGCCTAGTTATGCTAACGACTGCCTGTGACTCTTTGGGTTTAAAGAGGAAGTCCTGACCAATCAGAAGTATAGGTGTTCCTCCAATTAGGGACCAAGGGAAGCCTCCCTGATGTAGCTTCAGGTTTCATAATCTCAATACCCACTAAGTTAGTGATGCAAGCAAAGAAGTGCCAGTTAACTAGAAATCCCAAAGACCCCAGTTTGAGACCTGGGTATCCTACTAGTCTGTGTATGAGAGAGATTATTACTCTCTATAGAATCACAGCTGCTCAACAGTTTGTCATAGGCCCTATGCTGTCAACAGAGGTCCTTCAACTCAAGGATTAGTAATTGAGGTTTTGCAGCAGGAAGATCTGAGTTCTGTCCCTGTTGTCACTATGAAATGCTAAGTGGCCATGGCAAGCTGCTTGATGTCAGTTGTGCGGTCTTGGCTGATCACAGATTCAATATATTTATTTTTCATGTATTTTTGTACAGCTGATTTCCAGAAATGCAGAAATCGCATGAGAAAAAGACCCACTTTCTGAAAATTTCCAACTCAGTTTTGCAGACCTAAGAGGTCATAATAGTTTGAGGGAAAGCACCTAGACTTTTGAGTTATTCTGCAACCCTCCAAATGTAACCCACCTACCAAGTGGTTAACAGCAGCAAGAGGGGCTCTGTTCAATATATCTAGGTCCTTCTTGGCAAATAACTAAAATGGCTTGACCCCCCACCCTGAAACCTGGGGAAATTAAAGGCACCCTCCTGGGCTGCCTTTAAAAGACCGAGAAGCACTCTGAGTCTCTTTAGAAACACAGAAATCTTTACTAGGGAAAAGAGAACAAGGTCATAAACTTGGGAAAACACAGCAACAGAATATATATGCCATTACCCTACTCCTCCAGTAACTCTGGCAGTCATCTGTCAGTAGTTTGAGTATTCCATAAGTAATAGTCCCCACACCATCTCAGCTGTCCACCAAACCCCACTCATGCTTGGGATCAGTGAATAGCTGCAGTCCAAGTGTCTCTGCATAGATCTGTCTCCAGTCTCGTGAGAACTACTTGGTTGGTCCTGACTGGAGGCTCCAATGCCTATAGGCATGCAGCAATTCTCCATAAAGGGCCATATTACTGGAGTTTAATGTTCCCATCCTACATACACCCACATCGTATATCATTTGAAAGCTTTTTTTAGGCGAGGTGAAACAATGGTGTCCAAAATGAGAAAGTGTCATTTTTGTGCACAGTTCCAGAAACACTGCAACACAACTCTGACTATAGTTTTTACTGTTTGTTATTTTCAACACCTTAAACACAGTGTTCATTTTTCAAAACTACAAAACGACAATGTATTAAATGATTTTTATTGGTTTTGCATGGGCATGTATTATGTTTTCAGAAATGATGATGCTGTTTAGCATGTGGCAAAAATGACAAATATCAACATTTTGCAATATACCAACACGCAATGTGTTCACATCACATATTCTTAATTGTCAAACTATCTCACAAGTGATTATAATAGTTTTCTATATTTTCAACTGAAATTTGCTGACCAGATCAGTCTCACAATGAAGTTTGTGCACCAGTAGCAATAGATACCATGCTCACAGTTTGCACTTCATAGTGGATAGTTATAAATGTACATGAATTCTTAATGTAATGCGTCTCCATTTTTAAGCTTTTGTACATACAGTGTAGCATCTAGTCTGCCAGTAGAAGGTTTTAATTTGTAATTGCTTATGCATGCAGTACTAGCCTTTGAAATATTCTAGAAACTAGCTTTTTAGTTCTGTGACACTTATGCGCGGGTCAGTTTTAGTGTTAGAGATGACAGTACACAGCTTTGTACTGGGCTTCAGTCAATATGCTCACTAAACAAAAATAGCAATTTTGGTACTAAATTATAGATCATAAATATAGTCTGTATACTTGTACGAAATGAAAAATGCTGGTATGGTAATGCTAACAATATACTTTGAAAATTTTACTTTTGCAGGGAAGTTACAGTATGTAAAGACATGGAGGATACAAGCCCCTTAAAGCTTATATCAAAGAGAAAAACACTCTCCACAAACTTGAAAAATGTGTTAATTTGTCAAGAAAATCAAACAAATGAAATACTGTCAAAAGCCACCAGTGCTCCACAGAATTCTGAGATGCTGGCAGTAGACGCCAGGAGAGATGAATTGTATTGGCGACTACTGGATGAGTTTTCTAGTTTAGATGATGTGCCATCAATACTCTATCACAGGGGTTGCTTGCAGAAATACACAAGCAAGTCAAATTTGGCACATGTCAGAGTTGTATTGAACGCAGGAAAGAAAACAGACTCTGAATCTGCTTAGTGAGTATCATGTTCACCTACTTCTATAGCCACCACAGCATGCAGGCCCGCCAGTGATTGGTCCTTTTGCATTGTCTGCTTGAGCAAAACACACAAGAAGGACAAGAAACTTCATAAAATAGAAACATCTGAGAGAGCAACTAATCTAATGGAGGCAGCACTTCAAAGAGAAGATGACATGTTGCACAGACTATCTGTGGGAGACTTGATTGTTAAGGATGCTGTTTATCACTCAACATGCCTTTCTTCTTACTTGAGTAAAACAAATCTTAAAGCAAAACCATCTAGTTACACTGCACAATACAGTCATCATACGACATTGCATTTTATCAGCTGTTTGAAGAGACAATGATCTTATATACAACAAGAAGGCTCTTCTCCTGTCCAAGCCGCTACAAAGATATAAAGCCCTACTTCCCTCACATGTAGAAACTCCAAGCTATTCCAGTAGTAAATTACAGGCAAGATTAGAAAAACCCTGTGGTTCTGCAATGTCATTCCATGCACAGCTGGGTGAGGCAAGTGACAGTCTATCATTGTTCGATGCGGCACAACAACATTAGCTGATGCTATCCAAGCTGCTAGTAATCTGAAGCAGGAATTTAAGTCATCCAAATGTTTTATGGATGTTCTTCTGGCGAGTGAGCCTGATGAACAGCTTTCAAATGAACAAGAGGCTTCATATAATGCTGCTTCAATCCGTCTGTCTGAAACAGCCCAAATGAAAGCCCCAGAATATTATCCAAAGCCGGGTGATTGTAGTTTACAGAGGTCAGCTACTTTTGTGTCCCAATTGGTGCAGGAGTTTGTCCTTTGGTGGATAGATAAAGAGGCATATAATTCAGCCAGCAATGAGTATCCTCCTTCAGAAGACATTCAGAGAAAGTGCTTCTCAACTGCATAGTATTTCAGTTCCAAAATGATTAAACCTATGCCCATAAGCCTTGCTGCACAGCTACATCATGAGTTTGGGTCTCACAATTTAATTGACATATGACACCTTCATGGATTCTGTATCTCGTAGGGTACAGTTCATCACTAGTGCATTCATCAAACGAATGAAATACTGTCCAAAGCCACCAGTGCTCCACAGAATTCTGTGACACTGGCAGCAGACGCCAGGAGAGATGAATTGTATTGGTGACAACTGGATGAGTTTTCTAGTTTAGATGATGTGCCATCATCACTAGTGCTGCAAGAACTGAAGTAGAAAGACTCCAGGGAGGTCTGTTGGTTCCACATGGAATTGTACCACTTCATGCCAGTGTAAATTTCATCCAGGAGGGAGCTGATGATATAGACATCAACATAGAAACCGTTGGTGGAATGAATACCTTCCATTCAATGGTTACAGTGGTATTTCAAGAACAGTCTGACGATAGTCCCAGCATCACAAGAATTATCACTGAAGCATGGGAAAGAAAAGTCACTTGCTTCCCCAGGCAATCAGAGTCTCTTATGCAGTGTGCAGCATTTGAAATACCTAGAACACATCCAGAACCAGCTTGCCATGAAAAAGGACTTGAGAAAATCAACTGTGTCGGTAATCAGAACACTCTGCTCTTCACAGAACTGTATACATGCCAAGGCAACAAAGATTGTGGTAACCCACGTGCTCTCAACAAAGAGCAAGAGGAACAAGACGATGATAATGGTATTGACTAGAAATGTCATCAGCACTATTACATTTCAATTACACCTGTACACATTTATCATTAGATTTTGTTTTACCCTTTCGATGGTTGTTGTGATGCTTTGAGGTCAAAGAAATCCAATTTTAGGTTTTGAAATAAAACATAGAGTAATTAAACTAACAGAAACAAATGCAAATATTTCAAAGTGGTCATTTTAGTGTGTTGATGGTGTCATTGTTTATCCCCATTTTCATGATACTGGCACCACTTTACAGCTCCACATAACACTTCCTTTTAAAGTACGCATACTAAGCTTTTAAATGATGTATGATATGCATGTGTGTAAAGAGGGCTTGTTAAGTCAACCTAATCAATGGACTGTGCCACTCGTCTACTAACTCCTTTTTAGCTTAGTGATTCAGCTTTATCAAGGCAGCAGGTGGCCAGGACCTCACCAGAGTCCACTCAGTTCTACTGCTGTTCTCTGTGAAAGCTCTCAGAGTGAAGCCTTCACTCTTTTTTCTCAGAGTGAACTCCTTGGTCTGAAGCAAACTCCCCATGGGAGAGGAACAAAGAGCACTTAAGACCCTAGAACATAAGAACGGCCATACTGGGTCAGACCAAAGGTCCATCTAGTCTTCCCACAGTAGCCAATGCCAGGGGCCCCAGAGGGAATGAACTGAACAGGGAATCATCAAGTGATCTATCCCCTGTTGCCCATTCCCAGCTTCTGACCAGAGTCCTGGTTGCTTCAGAATGAGCTGCTCCTTGTCCCAAGGTAAGAGCTCTTTCCCCTCTTTGAGCCCACTACCCTCCAAAATCCATGTTCGTGTATAGTCATGGCGACTGCCCAAGTGTCACCGGAGGAAGTGAGCAACCTGAGCCAGTGGGAGACTATGCAAATGAAGCTCTGTAGAGCAGTACTATTTCCTTTTCACAGATAGGAGAAGTAGAGAGCTCTTTCCCCTCTGAAGCTTCCCCATGGGGCTTACACAGAGGTTGGGGGCTTCTCCCTGCAGTAGTAACCATGGCTCTAAATCAGATTTGTCATTGCTGCTCTGCCCCAGCATGAAGCATCCCAGGAGAGAAGGAGTGTGAACTGGTGACCTCAGGGTGGCCCTACAAGTGGCCACTTGCCTCAGATTTCCTCTTAGCTCCTAAATAAACTCAGTACAGCTTTTGGAGTTTATGAATAGCCCGTTTTGCAGGGTTAATTTATTACCTAGAGTCCCACTACCATAAACCTCAATGCCCCCAGACAGTGCATTTGTCCCAACAGTGCAACACCAAGTACAGCTCCAGCATCTAGCCCCACCTCTCAGCTATGTCTCCAGTGTCTCTCACCATGCCTTACCCCAACCCCTCTAGCTGCAGTGCTTCTCTGCCCTATCTCCTTCCCAGGTATAATTCCAGCATTGCCCAGAGACATCAGCTGGCTCACTCCTCCATCAGTCCTCCCTGGCCTTCTGGCTTCAGCTCAGAGAGCCAGCAGGCATCTCCCTCTGCTGCTCTCAGCCATAGCTCTCTGGCCCGGGGAAATTTGCAGGTGACCCCTCGACAGCCTTCTGGCCTTCTGCTTTCACCAACTCCACTGCCCCCCCACCCACGCTCTAAGCCCTGCTCCCACTCTGGGCTCCACTTTCTCAGGATTCTGAACTTTGAGGGGCAGCCCCACACTCCTCATTACACCAAAGTAGGGTGCACCTGGACTGGAACAGAAAAGCTGGGCCTGACTTCATTGAAGGGGCCAGCTACCCTGTTACAAGGAGCTTCTGCAGTCCTTCCTTATCTGAGGATCACCTTATTCTAGCTGATAAGAAGAACAGGAGGATTAGCTTCCCTCTGAGTCCTCTTGTTGTCTGAGCCATGTCTCAAGTTGGGCTGAGAGGAGGGACTAAGTGTTGCAAAGGGCTGAAAATCCAGGCCTGGAATTCCTGTATTTTTTAATGCTATAAGCACAAGGTGAGCAGCAGCGGCAATGTGCCATTCTGGAGTCCACTGGGGTCTCTCCTGTGTCAATCAGCTGAAAGAAATGGATCAGCCTACCTGAGACTGAGGTCTTTTTGGCAGAAGTTTTCTCCTGTTGCTTTAGCTCCCTCTGTGGTAGTAATGGCAATGGTGAAAGCGCTAGCGTAGACACTCGTCTAGGGTGACCAGACATCAAGTGTGAAAAATCGGAACGGGGGTGGTGGTGGTGGTGTAATAGGAGCCTATATAAGAAAATGACCCAAAAATCAGGACTGTCCCTATAAAATCAGGACACCTGGTCACCCCACACTGGTCAGTGTTTTTCAGCTGCGTTGTTTACATCTGCTTTGATCTGGTCTAGACTCACTATATGGATATTATGTAAAAAGTCCCATTATCTCTGTTCCCTGATATGGCCAGGAGCACACAGGTCAGTGTCTCATAGCTTCTCTCTTCTCTATACACTTATTTCCAGTTTGTTAATCACTAGAATGGATGGATGGGAGGTGTTCTCATGCTCAGTGTTTAGCTGGAACGGCCTGAGAAACTGTTGTTTACACATACACAGGCATTTCCAGGTCTGCTTACCTTCTTTGTTCTGTTATAGACTGAACTTGTTAGCAAGTTGAGGAGTCCACACCGGGCATTGCCCTAGGGTGACCAGATGTCCCGATTTTATAGAGTCCCGATATTCGGGGCTTTGTCTTATATAGGCACCTATCAGCCCCCCACCCCCTTCCTGATTTTTCACCCTTGCTATCTGGTCACCCTACATGGAGCCAGCATGGGATGGGAAACCAGTTACCTAGTGTGGTAGTTACCTATCTGTGTGGCCAGCTGGTTATTTCCATTCTCACTTAGGGTATGTCTACACTGCGGCAGGGCTTGTGATTTGCAGCTCATGTAGACGTACCCTCACTAGCTGCACTCTAGCTATCTTGCTAAACATAGTAGTGAGGATGCTGTGGCACAGGCTTCAGCACTGCCTGCACAAGCGAGCATCTACCAATGGGGGCCAAGGGTCACTGAAGCCCACACCAGAGCATCCTCACTGCTATTTTTAGCAAAGAGCTAGAGTACAGCTACTGTGGGTACATCTAGGAGCTGCAAATAACAACCACAGCTGCAGTGTAGACATGCCTTGAAAGTCATAGTGGTAAATGAGAATACCATTCTTCCTGGGACATTCAGGGCCTAATTTTCAAAAGCTCAAGTGCCTGGAGCTGTGCACAGTTGTGTACCAAATTTGCACACATAATCACTGTGACTACATGCAACGGTCAGCTATTTGCAAACATCCATTTGCACACACAAATACCCAATTTGCACAGGCAATTTGTGTAACCGAACCTGCAAATTATGCATGCAGACATCTGTACACACAACCTAAAGGTCTCCAAAGGCCTGGCTTCTCTTATGATAGAAGGAAAGTGTGATCCTTTTGGAATAACTTACAAGTATGTAGATGAATATTTCAAGAAATCCATTTAACTGACACAGATCCCAAGGCACTCATGAGGAGCAGGGTTCAGTAGGATTAATTGACAGACTAAAATTCATTTTCCATGTATTCATTCAGACATGTTTTTAAATCCAAATATGATAGCACCTTGGATTAGTGTCATCAGGAAAGCAGATGGGTTTTGCTGGCATGCACCCTGGCTTCTTTGGCTTTTGGAGCCTACTTCATCCTGTTGACAGGGGAATGTAGTTTCCAGTGTCTGGATGGGCTTCTATCTATTCACAAATGCAATAGCTCCCTCCCCAATTCTCAGGCACTAGACATTGCCAGATGGGGGACTAGCCCACTCCCACTTCACTAGGAGGCACATATGACAATAGCCTGATTTCTGCTTTGAGTTTCCAAAACCAGAACTGAGCCAAGAACACATAAATATATATAATTTCTTATTGATTCCAAGCCTTACTACTGCTGTCAAACCACATTAGAACAGAGAGAAGAACTGTACTCTCCACCCAAAGGAAAATATAACTTGCAAGTTCTGAAACTTAGTAAGGGGCACCATTGAGAACAGAGAAGGAACTTGTCCTCCAGTCATAATTTATACTAATGTTTAGAGATCTCTAGTCATTTAATACTGGAGGCTGGATTGTCTCTACTGCTTTTCCAAGCAGAAAGGACTCAGATCCAGTGGATAGCTTGGGAGAAGGAATCACAGAAAAAGGGGAGCAGCAGCTCCATGGCATGTTCTCCTCTTGTTTGGGACTCTGCAAAAGCTCCTCCGGTGGAGTTGCTGCTCTCCTAGACTTTGCGGGTAAATCAGGATAGAGAAAGCCAAGATACAAGTATCATTCCTGGATGACCTGGTAAGTTGCCATGTGGAAATATGCTTGGGAGTTAATGTTCTTTGAAGCAACACTAACTCATTAAATCAATGGGATGTGTGCTCCTTAATCCCATAGGCACCTTTGAAAATCTTCCCTTAAGTAATGTCATGGTGGGAGTCACCAGTGGTGCTGTTACACGTAGTCCTACAAGTTCTTTTTTCTTAGCAAGCAAATAATATACAGTCTTGGAAGAAATGATTTATTGTTGTTTGTTTTGTGTCGTGCAGGCTTTGGGGGGCGGGGGAGTATGTGGGGGGGTTGCGTTTGTAAACAGCAAGACAGCTTGCTCTCTGCCTTAATCTTTCTAACTAGAGTCTATTTCGGGAGGAGAGATGCTTCCTGGGAACTGGGTAGATATTCCCAAAAGCAGGGATTGCCTGCATGCTGCTTGATCACCTCTGTCACAGGATTGTGGTATATAGAGTCAATAAAGCAAGCTACATTAAGGAAGTAGCTAAACTCTGTGTCACTGTGTAGACGTCCGGGGTGGGGCTCGTCCCCCACAGGGGTGACCAGGAGCCAGGCCGCCTCACATCACGAGGCCGGGAAACCATTCAGTCTGGCAAGTCCAAGCCCTAGGTCGGGGCGGGGCAGCAACCAAGCAGTACTTCAGGGGCTCAGGCCCTCAGGCAGGGGCTGAGCAAACAAACGGTAGTTCTGGGCTCAGGTCCTCAGGCAGAGGCTGAGCAACAAACAGTTAGGGGGCTCAGGCCCTTTGGTGCAGGGGCTGAGCATTGGCGTGAGGGCAGGGGAGGAGGAGAGACTGCCACCTGGGGTGGGGTGGCAGGGAGGGCACAGGCCCACCCACTCCACTGTGTCCCAGCCCGGGGCCCTAACAGCAGCAGTCCGTCTGCTGCTGGGTCAGCGGGGATCCTGACTGCAACACACTGACATGGGCTCGGGGTCCGTTATCCCCGGGCCACTTCCAATCTCCCCCTCCATGGGTACCTGCACGTCCTCAGTCTCCTCCACCGTGTCCCAGACCATGGGCTCCTCAGGGCACCAAGTGCTGGGTAGGTTAGGCAGCTCCTCCGGACCCTCGGCGAGGGGAAGCTCAGGCCACTCCTCGGGACACCGGGCTCGGGGCCGGCTCGGCCAGTCCTCCTCAGGATACCAGGCTCAGGGCCGGCTCGGCCAGTCCTCCTCAGGATACCGGGCTCGGGGCAGGCTCAGCCAGTCCTGCTCAGGATACTGGGCTCAGGGCAGGCTCGACCAGACCTGCTCAAGAGCTCGGGCCCCTGCGTCTGTCCTCTCCCGCGGCCAGTGTCCAACTGAGCGCTGGGGCCGCGCCTTTATACTTCCTGTCCCGCCCCTTGACTTCCGGGGGGTGGGGACAGCGGTGGTGGCTCCACCCACTCAGGCGGCTGTTCTGGCTCATCCCTCACAGGAGCGACCGGGAGCCAGGCCACCTCACTACACACTGATTTCCTCTCCGATGGGAAACCAACCTGCAAGGTCCCAAAATCTGCTACCTCTCAGCAGAGGAGTGATGGTAATTTCCAAACATTTTATTAATTTAACAACCATTCATTTGATTTGGTCTTAATAATTAACATATAGTGATTATTTTCTTATTTAAGAAATCTGGACACCCCTGTTCTGCAGGGCCTGTTTCTCTTGACAGCTTCCTTCAATTACGGAGCTCACCGTAACAAATCTGTGGGTCCCTAGATCTTTCACATTTGTCACAATGCTACACACTGAGATCATTTGGAAGTTCGTGGTAATAGCAGGACTAGAATTCAGATTCCTCTGGTCTAGAAGCACAGACCCCTTTCCATTTGAGCTAAAGGAGATGCTCTATGAACTAGTAATGGCATAGGGCCTGTGACACAGTTTAAGAGTTCTGATTCCCTCCACCCAAGGTAGACATGCATACTGTCCAGGTAATTTAATTACTTTACACTTGGTGCTAGAAGCAACTGCTAGCACTAGAGAATTTTTGGTCCTCCTTAGGTGCTGCTCTGAAGACATCAGTAGCCTGTAATTGTGCAGATAACCTGGGCATATTACAGCTGTACTGAAACAGTCTCCTTTGCTAAGATTTTCCTCATGAACAAATAAGGTAAAACATCTGATGAGCTGGAGGGGGCCTGCGGGGACTTGCATGTGCCCCTTGTTAACAGAACTGGCCTTGGGCCCTCTACAGGAGAATCTCAGCTCTCCTGTACAGTAAGTTTCTTGTCTTTTCTCTTATGAAGATAACCTTGAAAATGTAACTGCTACAAACCAAAAACTAGGGTCAAAAGGAACAAGCAGTTACAGGACTCTATGTATACAGCAGGAGGAAGAGTGGGACCTAAAGATCCCATTTCCTACATACACATTTTTAAAGTAAAATGAGTCCATTATGTTTAGGGTGCATCACAAAGAACCATCTCACTGACCCTCCCCGAAACCCGTGTGCCAGCCTGTGCATAGTGGTGTGTGATCGTAGTGGCTCAAGTGACAGTTTTCTCTGGGGATGAGACTGACCAAAAATGCTAAAGCCAGATCTGCTGATTGAACTATTCAGCCCTCACTGAGGTTGGGAATGAGCCTGCTGCTCAGCTAACATGGTTGTGCCTGGTATTACTATAGTAGCTGCTTTAAAGGAAGCTCTCCCTCTGTGCTCCCACTACCAGCTAATGGAGATCTTCCTTTGGCTCGTGACTGAAGGCCTGGATTTGCACTCTGCCCCATGCCTCTTTGAAGTCCTCAGTGGCCATAGTGTTAACTATGAATGCTTAAAATCTCAGCAATTTTGTTATCTTCAAATTTTACACTTCCTGAGCGGCTTTATTTTTAAAAGATCTCAACGCCCCTGACAATCCAAAAGCCAGATCCTGAGAGGTGCTGAGCAGCTACAATTCCCATTGAAATCAGTGGGAATTGCAAATATTCAGGGCTACAGCTGGGAATTTGGCTGTATGTAACATATAACTCCCCCCAGCACTGAAATCAAGCACTTCTAGAGAGAAACATGGAAGCTGTTTAGTAGTGCACAGCAAGGTGAGCTTAGGACAGGAAGTGAGGAGCAGTACTACATCCAACTGAAAGTTCAGGGAGACTTTAAGGAGGCAGATTGTAATTACCCAGACAGGAATTTGGCCAGGATATCCTGCCTACTGCCCCAATCTCTTTGGGGGAACAGACTGTGTCTTCCTGTATGTGGGAACAGTGCATAGTACCTTGTGGATGCTACCAGAATATTAATAATGCCACCCTTCATGTGTTTCTGTGGGGCACCATTGGTGCAAACAGATAGGCAGTTGCATGCCATGCAGGGCCCATTGTCCTTGTTTCTTAAAAGCTCAGGCACTTTGCATTTTGTCTACCACTTGGAATATATATGCTGGCTATAAACTGCTTCTTAGAGAGTTCCTGCACTTTGTACAAATGGCTATTTATGACATGCCGTCAATATTACTCCACAGAGACGAGTGTGTTGGGGATTGATGGAGCACAGAGCCTAATTCATCAGTCACTTTTGCAACAATCTCTAAACAGATTTTAATTGTGAGGCCAGATTTACTCCAGTCATCTGCATAGCAAACATGTCTCCTCGCTGAAATAGAAAGAGACTTGATTCAGGATGCTCTTCTGCAATGTATACATCGTATCAATGTTGATAAAATATTTGTCACTGCAAAATGTAAGCCTGTCTCCTGTATAACATCAAGCTCCTGTGAAAGGCAATGCTACCAGATTTAACACTGTCTAAACTTCTCAATTTAAAATGAAATGAATGGGACCTGAAACAGCCACGCAATTAAAGGCACAAGGCTACAAATCCTTGCCTCTCTTCTTCCCTTCTTTATTGGAATGAGCTCAGTGCTGGTGAAAGGTGTTGGATTGACAGTTCTAATGACCTAAAGCCTTTATTTATACACCAAACAGGGTCAGCAGAGGCAGGGACACTGTAAGCTTCCTCCCCCTCCCCCATGCTGCCCTGCCAATGTGCTTCAGTCTAGAGGCAGAGGGAGACGAGTTCACTCTCTATGACCTATTCAGTCCTTGGCCTCTCTGCTGAGACTGCCAACATGGGAGCCAATTAGGACTAGCAGTGGTGGTGGCTTGAAGATATTGATGACTGTGCACAGAGATCTATCAACTCATTTCAAACAGGCCCCAGAACAGCTTTTAGTCACTGCCTAGCTTAGCTGGATTCAGACCAGTGTACTATGGTGTTTCCCTGCACTATCCAGTCTTTTATCCCCATCGAATTTCTATTCTGATTGAACCTCCTGTTTACTACAAGAACTCAATTGCTTATTCCTGTCCTCATTGCCAACAATAACAGAATTGCTAGTGAAGACCCTTATATTTGGTGACTTTTATGGCAACACACCTTTGCTCACAATAGGGCCAGCTCTTCAAAGGTATTTAGGCACCCAATTCCCATTGAAAACAATGCAATTTGGGTGCCTAAATACTTTTGCAGATCTGGACCATACAGTCACCTCAATTCTCCAGAACAACCCTGCACTGTCACAATACTTGAGTCTCAATACCTGGTCCTGCCACACCTCTCTCTCTCTCTCTCTCTCTCACACACACACACACACAGAGTTTCTCTCTCTCACTTTCTCATTCACACACACACACACACACACACACACACACACACCCCTGTCCCTCTGTTTCTTTATGAAAGTATCCTCAGGCCCAGCTTCCAAAGACTCTTTGCAGCTCTGTGTCCCATTTTAACCCAGTTAGAGCAGTTTTGCTTTACAGTGCCTAAGGCACTTCCTAATAATATTTAGCTCAGGTTAAGAGTGCCCAATACGGCCTGACAGCTTGTTTACATGGGGAGGTGCAGCTCCAGAACTCCCAGTATCCCTGCTCAGGTGAGAAATTCATCCTCGGGAATCAATTGCCTGGCATTTACAGGCATCATAGTTATTGACTCTGAAAGTGTAAAGCTCTAGCAGAGCCATTTGGATCCAAATTTGCATATTTCTCCAGGGGCAGTATAGATACCATTGGCAAATCTGTTGGGGGTTTTAGTTATCTGGACAGCTGCTCTTGCAAAAAATTAAAGTAACAGTCACTGTTAACTAATGGACACTGTCAGGTTAAAAATCTTAGGTTCTCTCTGTTACAAATAACACCTCAGAATCATGACACTGAAAGAGTTTTCAAAATCTAATTTTATTTTCACTCTTTCTGGGGTGTGCTTGTTTTTGGCCTTTCTCTCCAATGGCCCATGAAAGCTCACTGATCAGTTTCACTTGAGCTTCTAGTCAATTTCACGTTTTGACTTTCATGCACTAACACAGAGCAGTGCAGCCAGGGAGGTTTAGGCTGGACATTAGGAAAACTTTCTAACAGTAGCTAAGCACTGGAACAAACCACCTAGGGAGGTTGGGGGATCTCTATCATTGGAGGTTTTTAAGAACACGTTAGACAAATACCTATCAGGGATGGTCTAGATAATACTTAGTCCTGTCTCAGTGCAGGGGACTGGACTAGATGACTTATTGAGGTCCCTTCCAGTCCTATATTTCTATGAGAATGTTCGGGGAATGTTAGTTTATTTTAACAGAACTGTTTCCCTTGGAGTTTTTACAAGCAAATCAATGGGAGCATCTGTATTGGTCTCAGGCTTTTTGTTTGTTTGTTGGGGCAGTAAGCTTACTTTTTACAGAAATCTAACTTTAGGGTCAAATTTGAGCTGATAGTATCCTTTTAAATGGCAGCCTCTAGATAGCAGCTGGGTGAATCGGAATTGTTTAGCAAAGGTCTCTTGTGTCTATAAAGGGAAGAACAGATATTGACACACACTCATCTCTATTTCTGGCCAATATTCTTCAATAGCAGGGCTAACTAGTTGAAACAGT
The DNA here is from genome assembly GCF_013100865.1 of Trachemys scripta elegans. Lineage (NCBI taxonomy): Eukaryota > Metazoa > Chordata > Testudines > Emydidae > Trachemys > Trachemys scripta. Next base: position 59,242,195 of record NC_048300.1, on the reverse strand, counting down.
TTGAGGTGACTCGTGAGCCACTGGGCCAGTGAGGAGTTCTGTACAGTGTGAAACAGAGAAATCTGTCAGAAAAATAGAACAGAAGATCACTGTCAAGCTTTCTGTGTCAATGTGGCAAAGGTTGTTACACAGGCAAGAGTGGGTTTCCTGGGTGATAGCAGACAGCCCAGGAATGACTTCCAGCTCCTTGGTTTACCTTTCAATAGCCTTGCAGTGCCTTACTCTCTCTTCCCATTAATGGAGAAGTTAGACAACAATAATATGGGCATAAAGAAGAGAAGGAAGCCCAGCAACACAGGCTATAGTCTGGCAGTTAAATTCACCATCAAAACACCCTAATGTATTCTTGAGGCATTTTAAGTGCATTGCATTAAACACAACTGGTAATATAAAAGCAGAGCAGAAATATGGCTTTGATTTCCCTGTTTGTGTTTTATTGCTCTGTTCTGAGTACGATAAAACACATGGACATTTGCATGCAAGGTGGAGCATGTGGTGGCAGTGCAATGCAACTAGTAACACTCTTGCCTCCAGACAGGAAGGTTAGGGACTCAAGTTCTCCACCAGGTTCCTACTTACTGCATTCTAAGCTCTGGAGAGGAGTGTGCTCTAGGAGGACAGACCTTTCTGCCCATTCCCTCCAAGCATGACTCTTTCTGCCTCATCCCCTTCAACCTGTCTCTGTCCCAGTCCTGTCTCTTCCCCACCCCATAAATCCTTGTCCTAGTCCATTCTCTTCCACTAGACCATCCTGGTCTCTGCTCCTCAGGCTTCTCATCCCAGTCCCAGTCTCATTGACCACCCAGTCTCACCCATCCAGACTCTCCGTCCCAGATTTCTTGCCCAGCCATTCCCATCCTCTCTCACCCCAGCACCCTGACTCCCATCTCTTTGCCCAGCCAGTCCCAGTTCACACCTCGTGGTTTCTCATCTCATCTATCTCCCCTACAGGGGTCCAGGTGCCCCCCTGTCCATGTTCTCTGTCTCAGTCCCAATTTCCCCACCACAGATTCTTTGTCTAATTTCAGTGTCCCCACCTCCCCCTACCCCCCACCTTGGCTAATTGTACCAGTCTCCTTGCTCAGCCAGGCCCAGTTCTCATCAGATCCATCTTCATTCCTCCCCTCTCCCCAAAGTTCCTCAATGCCAGTCTCCTTTAAAAAAAATCAGGCTGAGGTAGACACTTGGTATGAAAATTTTCAGCCAAAATATTTAAAATTTGGCAAAGTTATAAGCAACTGAAAACAGGGTCTTGTAACTGGCACGTGTCAGGCAACCTTACTAATAGATAGTTTTACCAACCCTGCCTATAATAAAAAGTAATAAAGCTGAGACACTGTCAGGGATTGATGTGTCAAAAGAAGAGATGCTGGAACAAAGTGATTAATTAAGTAGCAATATATCTCCAGGCCCAAGAGTTCTGAAGGAGCTTAAGAATGAAGCTGCTGAGCTTCTAACAAAAACATACAATAAAATCAGCTTCTAAACTGGAGGACTGAAGGGTAGCAAATTTTGAACTTATTTTTTCAAAAGGCACTAGGAGTGATCCAGGGCATTATAGACCCAGCCTTACTCAGGTACCTGGTAAACTCATTGTAATGATAATTTAAAATATAAGTATAAAACACATGATCAGGATACGATAGGGACTAACCAGCATGGGTTTTGCACAGAGAAATCATGTCTCACGAATCAATTAGAATTCTTTGAACTTTTCAGTAAAATGGTAAAGGAGAAGCAGTTGATGTAATTTATTTGGACTTTTAAAAAGACTTTCATAGAATCATAGAAATGTAGGACTGGAAGGGACCTCAATTAGTCATCTAGTCCAGTCCCCTGCACTGAGGCAGGCCTAAGTGTTATCTGGACCACCCCTGACAGGTGTTTGTCTAAGCTGTTCTTAAATACCTCCAGTGACTTGGATTCCACAGCCTCCCTAGGCAATTTGTTCTACTGTTTAACTACCCTTACAATCAGGATGTTTTTTCCTAATGTCTAACCTAAATCTCTCTAGCTGCAATTTAAGTCCATTACTTCTTAAAGACGATAAAGTCATTGCGGAGAAACTAAATGGATTCTTTGCTTCAGTCTTCACGGCTGAGGATGTTAGGGAGATTTCCAAACCTGAGCCGGCTTTTGTAGGTGACAAATCTGAGGAACTGTCACAGATTGAAGTGTCACTAGAGGAGGTTTTGGAATTAATTGATAAACTTAACATTAACAAGTCACCGGGACCAGATGGCATTCACCCAAGGGTTTTGAAAGAACTCAAATGTGAAGTTGCGGAACTATTAACTAAGGTTTGTAACCTGTCCTTTAAATCAGCATCTGTACCCAATGACTGGAAGTTAGCTAATGTAACGCCAATATTTAAAAAGGGCTCTAGTGGTGATCCCGGCAATTACAGACCGGTAAGTCTAACGTCGGTACCGGGCAAATTAGTCGAAACAATAGTTAAGAATAAAATTGTCAGACACATAGAAAAACATAAACTGTTGAGCAATAGTCAACATGGTTTCTGTAAAGGGAAATCGTGTCTTACTAATCTATTAGAGTTCTTTGAAGGGGTCAACAAACATGTGGACAAGGGGGATCCAGTGGACATAGTGTACTTAGATTTCCAGAAAGCCTTTGACAAGGTCCCTCACCAAACGCTCTTATGTAAATTAAGCTGCCATGGGATAAAAGGGAAGGTCCTTTCATGGATTGGGAACTAGTTAAAAGACCGGAACAAAGGGTAGGAATTAATGGTAAATTCTCAGAATGGAGAGGGGTAACTAGTGGTGTTCCCCAAGGGTCAGTCCTCGGACCTATCCTATTCAATTTATTTATAAATGATCTGGAGAAAGGGGTAAACAGTGAGGTGGCAAAGTTTGCAGATGATACTAAACTGCTCAAGATAGTGAAGACCAAAGCAGACTGTGATGAACTTCAAAAAGATCTCACAAAACTAAGTGATTGGGCAACAAAATGGCAAATGAAATTTAATGTGGATAAATGTAAAGTAATGCACATCGGAAAAAAATAACCCCAACTATACATACAATATGATGGGGGCTAATTTAGCTACAACAAGTCAGGAAAAAGATCTTGGAGTCATCGTGGATAGTTCTCTGAAGATGTCCGCGCAGTGTGCAGAGGTGGTCAAAAAAGCAAACAGGATGTGAGGGATCATTAAAAAGGGGATAGAGAATAAGACTGAGAATATATTATTGCCCTTATATAAATCGATGGTACGCCCTCATCTTGAATACTGCGTACAGATGTGGTCTCCTCATCTAAAAAAAGATATAATGGCACTAGAAAAGGTTCAGAAAAGGGCAACTAAAATGATTAGGGGTTTGGAATGGGTCCCATATGAGGAGAGATTAAAGAGGCTAGGACTCTTCAGCTTGGAAAAGAGGAGACTAAGGGGGGATATGATAGAGGTATATAAAATCATGAGTGATGTGGAGAAAGTGGATAAGGAAAAGTTTTTTACTTATTCCCATAATACAAGAACTAGGGGTTACCAAATGAAATTAATAGGCAGCAGTTTTAAAACAAATACAAGGAAGTTCTTCTTCATGCAGCACACAGTCAACTTGTGGAACTCCTTACCTGAGGAGGTTGTGAAGGCTAGGACTATAACAGCGTTTGAAAGAGAACTGGATAAATTCATGGTTAAGTCCATTAATGGCTATTAGCCAGGATGGGTAAGGAATGGTGTCCCTAGCCTCTGTTTGTCAGAGGATGGAGATGGGTGGTAGGAGAGAGATCACTTGATCATTGCCTGTTGGTCCACTCCCTCTGGGGCACCTGGCATTGGCCACTGTCGGTAGACAGGATACTGGGCTAGATGGACCTTTGGTCTGACCCGGTACAGCCGTTCTTATGTTATGTTCTTATCCTGTCCTCAGTGGTTAAGGGACACAATTTATCACCTTCTGCTTTATAACAACCTTTTACCTATTCAAAGATTGTTATCATGCCCCCTCCCCCAGTCTTCTCTTCTCCAGACTCAAGAAACACAGTTTTTTCCATCTTTCCTGTAGGTCATGTTTTCTAGACCTTCAATCATTTTTGTTACTCTCCTCTGGACTTCCTCCAAATTATCCACATCTTTTCCCTAGTGTGGTGCCCAGAACTGGACACAATACTCCAGCTGAGGCCTTAACAGTGTTGAGTACAGTGGAAGAATTATTTCTCGTATCTTGCTTACAACACTCCTGCTAATACATCCCAGAATGATGTTCGCTTTTTTAGGCAACAGTATTACATTGTTGACTCATATTTAGTTTGTTAGCAGTACTCCTTCCTAGGCATTTTGTATTTGTCCAATTGTTATTCCTTTCTAAGTATAGTACTTTGCATTTGTCCTTTTTGAATTTCATCCTATTTATTTCAGACCATTTCTCAAGTTTGTCAGGATCCCTTTGAATTCTAATCTTGTCCTCCAAAATGCTGGCAACCTTTCCCAGCTTTGTATAGTCTGCAAACTTTATAAGTGTACTCTCTATGCCATTATCCAAATAATTTATGAAGACATGGAATAGAACCAGACCCAGGATAGAACCCTGCAGGACCCCACTCAATACGCCCTTCAAGCTCAATTGTGTCCCACTGATAACTACTCTCTGAGTACAGTTTTCTATCCAGTTGTGCACCCACCGTATAGTAGGTTCACCTAGACTATATTTCTCTAGTTTGTTTATGAGAATGTTTAGAACACAACAAACCTGCTCCTTTGGTGGTATGAATCCAGAACCTATTGTGCCTGCAGCGTGGGAGAATTTCCCATGGAGGACAGTGGTGGGCAAAGTGAATGATGCAATGGAAACTGATGTCAACCCTGGTGACCCGAAAAGTCTCGAGCAATGCTGCCAAGGTCTCCTGGAAGTGAGACTATCAAAAGCCTTACTAAAGTTGAGATATATCACATCCACTGCTTCCCCATCTATCCACAAGGCTTGTTACCCTGTCAGAGAAGGGTATTAGGTGGGTTTGACATGATTTGTTCTTGACAAATCCATGCTGACTACTATTTATTACCTTATTTTCTTCTAGGTGCTTACAGATTGATTGTTTGATTATTTGCTCCATTATCTTTCCTGGTACCAAAGTTAAGCTGACTGGTGTATAAATCCCTGGGTTGTCCTTATTCCCCTTTTTATAGATAGGTACTCTCTTTGCCATTTTCCAGTTCTCGGGGATCTCTCCTGGCCTCTAGGAGTTCTCAAAGACAATCACTAATGGCTCAGAGATCTCTTCAGCCAGTTCCTTAAGTATTCTAGGCTGAATTTCATCAGACCCGGCTGACTTGAAAACATCTAACTTGTCTAAGTATCAGAGGGGTAGCCGTGTTAGTCTGGATCTGTAAAAAGCAACAAAGAGTCCTGTGGCACCTTATAGACTAACAGATGTATTGGAGCATAAGCTTTCGTGGGTGAATACCCACTTCGTCAGACTTGTCTAAGTAATTCTTAACTTGTTAATTTCCTATTTTAGCCTCAGATCCTACCCTATTTACACTGATGTTCACTATGTGAGCCGTCCAATCACTGCTAACTTTTTTGTTGAAAACTGAAACAAAACCAGCATTTAATACTTCAGCCATTGCTGCATTTTCTGTTATTGTCTTTCCCTCCTCATTGAATAATGGGCCTACCCTCTCCTTGGTCTTCTTCTTGCTTCTCATGTATTTGTAAAATGTTTTTTGTTGTTGTTGTTGTTACCCTTTAAATCCCTAGCTAGTTTAATCTCATTTTTGGCCTGGGCCTTTCTAATTTTGTCCCTACATGCTTGTGGGTTTTTTTTTTTTTATATTCATCCTTTGTAATTTGACCTATTTTCCACTTTTTCCCACTTTGACTAAGTATCTCACCAACAAATATTTAGACAACTAAGTAGCCACAGGGTGAGAGGCCAATAATGTCATGGATCAAACATTGGCTAAGAGAAGGAAAAAAAAGAATAGGAAAAAATGGTCAATTTTTATCCTGGCAAAAGATCATCAGTGAGGTGCAACAAGGTTTTGTACCAGGATTTATGTTTAATATATTTATTAGTGAACAGGAAAAGGGAGTGAATAGCAAGGTGGCAAAAATTGCAGATGACAGATTTATTTAGATTAGTCAAAACCGGATGAGACCATGAGATCTGGTGTGTGCTCTGGGGCTGCTCTAACTTACACCAGGGGCCATACTGGTCTCCAGAGCAAGGCAGACTCCTGAAGGTGCAAAAGTACTGTGAAGCCATCTTGGCCCTGCCTCGTCCTGGTCTGCACCTGTTGTGCTGCATCTCTGAGGCTTTAGCGTAAACTGGGTATACGTTTTCTCAAAATTACAAATATTACATTAGGGACCCAGGTTCATCCCAGGTGTAAGACCACTGAAGTCAGTGGAGTTACACGAGAGATTACTTTGGTCCAATATTTATGAAGGGCTCAACCTTGCAAGGCCCCTCAATTCCCATTGCAACCCTTTTATAGCACCTTTCAGATTAAAGTGGTAAAAGGAGAGTTGTCTATACACTTCAAAATACATCTCCTCCAGCAAACTCTTCCCCGTGAAACATTCAGGCTCCAAATTCTAGTCAACTCTATGTTTGCCCTCTTGTAGCCGACAGAGCACTAGACCAGGATACAGGAGACCCAGGCTCTACTCCTGGCTCTGGCCTCTGCCCACCTCAGAAAAGTCCTTTCATAATGACACAACCTAATCTGTCAAGTACTTTGAGCTCTACAGTTGAAAAGTGCTATAGAAGAGCTGGGGATGATTACTAGGCTGGACCTTCTGCATGCTCCAGGACTCGGCTCAGCCCATTTACACATAGTACAGCACCTGGTATATTTATGGTGCAATATAAATTATAATTTTTTTTTTATCAGTGGCCACCTCAGTTCAGGTCCCTTGTCCCTACACATTTGTGAGGTTGGTTCCTTAAATTCCCTATGGGGAGAGGAAAATTCAGAGAGGCTCAGACCAAGCTGCTCAGGAGGTTAATAGTTTTATTATCTCTGGTACCAGTGCTTTTGAACTCCCACACGAGCACTGCCATGGATGGGGCATCTCCATCCCCAGCAGCTGGCATCGAGGGGGCGAAGCTGGGCTCATATGCATAGATCACAGCTCCCAACCTGTCAGACTTGCCCCCAGGTTTAACTGCTCCACAAACAGATAATTGATGGTGGGTTTCAGAATCCAGCAGGGCTCTGCGCACAGTGGATGACAAATACTCCCTGCCCGCCCATGAATATTTCATTGCAGAAAGCAGCGAGCAGACAATTAGAGGCGGTTTTCCTTGGCCCTCAAAGTGTTTGGTTTCCTTTGTTGGGATTATCCTCTGTGTTCCAGTAAAAAGGGATGAGAGCATCACGCAGTTTCCCAGGAGAATGTCCTGCTGCGCAGCACCCCCAAAGTTGTGGGTGGAAAAGAAGGGAGAAGAGGCAACGTGAAGAACCAGCCACGTAGATCCGCACGGCGGCAGGACAGGAGGTAAGGAGTGTCCAAAACCTAACTTGCAATGAGATTTATAAAGGGCCACAGTTATTTCAGAGGCTGTGGTCACATTAAAGATCTGCTGAGCCTCTGCAAAGAGATGGCCTGGGATTCAATCCCCTGCACTGCCCAGCTGCAGCATGAGAACTGCACTTCCAGTTGCCCGTTAACTCCTGGATGCATCAGTCAGTGGAACATGGTCTGCTGCCAAAACCACCCGGATGAGTCTGCACATTGAGCAGATGCTACTTTCCCTCTCCTCCATGTCATTCTCCTCCCCTGCCCACACACATTGTCCCAAGGGGATTGCAAGTACAGCAGACCTCGGGTTCACGTTTGCTCAAAATCCCTTATGTTGCATTGTGGAGCCAAATTCATCCCACTCCCCCTCTCCTGACTACTTGGCTGGCTCCTTTCTTGGCCATATATGTGGCCACCACGTGTTCTCCCCAGATTGGGGCCACACAGCCCCGTGCTTCGATTTGGCATGCCACATTCCCACATGAAAGTGCTGCCTTTTCATCTTCCACTTCCACCGTTTTGGAACTGAAGCTATGAACAGAAGAAACCCAGCCCCCCTCCAACTCTCCCTCCCAACAAGTGAGCACCAAAAAAAAGATCCCTTCTGCTCTACAGTGACCGGTTGTCAGACGGGAGGGGGGATTATCCCCTTGCTGGCTGTTTATAAAAGTGAACTGAAACTGGAGCAGGGAGCATAGCACCCATCCACAAGGAAAGCAGGAGGGTGGCTCAGAGACCACCTATTGCCCTATGCCATGGGTCCCTGTTACACATTGAGTCAAGCTGCCCCTGTGGGACTGCTGCGTGAAGATCCAACCACTGGGGGTACGCAGAGGTCTTCCAGGGGGTTCATCAGCTCATCTAGATATCTGCCTACTTTTACAACAGGCTACAGAAAAAGCACCAGTGAAGTCAGTATGAACTCAAATTTCATACAGACCATGAGTTGTTTATACTGCTCTATATACTATACACCAAAATGTAAGTACAATATTTGTATTCCAGTTGATTTATTTTATAACGATATGGTAACAATGAGAAGGTAAGACATTTTTCAGTACTAGTGTGCTGGGACACTTTTGTATTTTTATGTCTGATTCTGTAAGCAAGTAGTTTTTAAATGAGGTAAAACTTGAGGTACGCAAGACAAATCAGACTCCTGAAAGGGGTCCAGTAGTCTGGAGAGGTTGAGAGCCACTGATCTAGAACACCATTGCTCTTTGATTTAATCACACAAGAAATACACAGATATATAGAACAATTATAAACTCTACACACATTTCCCTGCCTCTGTTTCCTCACCACTCCGGAGCTTTCTTTGGGCCTGGGGCTGGGCAGGAATGGCCATAGGCATTTTGCTGGCCACGGCAGAAAACTTTTCCAGCCCTAGGCCCCAAAACAGCTGAGCAAAACCAAACAACAGAGCGAGCCACCAATCAGTGAAAGAAAAAAAAAGTCAGACTGTACAGCAGGACCTTGGCACACAGGGCAACCCCCTGCTCACCCAGGATCCTTCTGTTGCAGCTTCTGGTTTGACTTCTCAACCCTAGGGTCTCTGTCTCTCCCTAAGTCAGCTTCCTTTCTCTGACTTTGGTTAGTCCCACCGCTAAACCAGGCCCACCCTGCTACAAAAGCCTGTTCATCTCTTCCCCGCTCCTGCCCCAACAGTACCTGTGTAGCTCTCTTTGCGCATTTCCCCCCTGGCCCATAGAGATGCTGTGGATTTTAAATGTGAGCAGCAACACTTTGTTTTCTTGGTGCCACATTTGGGAATTTTCCATTCTCCAAATGCCTCGCCAACCCACTGCAGGCGGGGAGGAGAAAACTGGTTCTCCTGGGCTTCCTTCAGCTAACCCATTCTCCTAAGATGCCTCCACTTGACTAGGCAATCACTGAGTTCTTACAACCCCCTCTCCCCACTGCACCTGGTCTGGGAGGGATGTGACACAGCCCTTGTCAAGGGTAGAAACCACATACACATCAGTACTTGTGAGTGGGGGTGCAAAACATCCAGGTCAGGCTAGGTCCCTGGAGCTCCTCCCTACACCTCACCTCTGCCTTTCCCCTCCCCCCCCCCCCCCCCCAAGCTTCAAGCAGGTCAAGATCAGATCACCAAGACTGCAGTGGGCAAGCATTGGAGAGTCCCTGGCTTGCAACAATGGAGGAGTTTGGGTTCAGACAGGCTGACATTTGGTCACTGATTCTTTTCTCTGGTGCCAAGAGCAGCAGTGACAGGCTGTTTGGAGAATGGCGTCTCGGAAGCAAGATGAAGATTTGGGGGTCACAGTTCGACAACACCGTTGAAAAGATTGAAATGCAGCAATAAAGGGTGGCCATATGGACATTGCCTCAGGTGACAACCCCCCCCCCGACCCCCAATTAATATTATACCACGGTCAGGCTGGAAAAAGAAACCTACCATTAGACCCTCTGGCAGGCCTCACTAATGAGGCAGGACACTGAGAGGGTTATCCCTGCTCGACTGCTACCCTACAAGAAAAGCATCCCCTCCAGGCATGGGAATAAAGGTCAAGGCACCTGGACTGCTCTGGGGCACAGTGCACATGGGTCTCTCAGGGTATGTCTATACTGCAATTAAAAACCCATGGCTGGCCCCTGTCAGCTGATTCGGGCTGGCAGAGTTTGGGCTAGACATTTGAGCTCAGGCAGGAGTCTGGGCTCAGGGACCCCGTGATGGGGGAGAGTCCCAGAGCTCGGGCTCCAGTCCATGACTGAACGCCTACACTGCAATTGAACATTCCCTTAGCCCAAGCCCCACAGGCTCAAGTCAGCTGGCACGGGCCAGCTGCGGGTATTTAACTGCAGTGTAGACATACCCTCAGTGAATGATATTCTTGCTGTCCTGATGGAATCTGCTGAGCATGTACGGTGAAGGAAGTCTGCCTTGAAAAGAGACTGGGGATAGCATATAATAGGGGTGGTCAAACTTACTGACTGCATACAATAATCTTCAGAAGTTCGAGAGCCGCAAGACATGCACAAGCTGCCCCAAAGGGCAGCGCCTGCTGAGACACGGGGCTTCTCCCCCGATGCTTCCCTGTGGGGCTTAAGCCCCGAGACCCCCTCCCTGCAGAGCAGAAGCCTCTAGCCCCACAACTTTGCCAAAGGCCCCAAGCTCTCCCCCCCCCCCAGTTTGGTAGGTGGAGAATAGAGGGGTTATATTGGGGCGGGGGGGCTCTGCGAGCCACACTTTAACTGTAAAAGAGCCACATGCAGCTCACGAGCTGTGGTTTGGCCATGCTTGACATATAATAAGCAAAGGTATTTGTGTCTCTGGTTGTACGTGAGTGTGTATTTCTCCATTCATGTGTCTGTGACTTTGTATGTATCATAAACATGTGAGGTGGTGGGGATAAGGAACATCATCAGGAAGAGGAAGGTCTACATGATTGGGGACTGCCTACTAAGAAAAGCAGACAGGCCTGATCCGGACCAGAGCTGATCCGGAGAACAGAAGGGAGTTCTGTGTGCTGGGAGCTAAGATACAGGAGGTGGATCAGAGCCTGAAGAGGATCCTAAGGGGAATGGGAGCGAATCCACTCATTGGCCTTCATGTGAGAACAAATGATGCTGCTAGATTCTTGCTGGGACACATTAAGGAAAACTGTGCCAGGCTGGCAAAGACATTTAAAGAAATGGAGATGTTGTTGATATTCAGTGAAATTCTACCTGTCCCTAAAGGAGGAGAGCGAAGGCGAGACAAAATTAGGGTGATCAATAGATAGCTTAGGCAATGGTGCTATCTGGAGGCCTTTGGGGTGTTTGACCACTGATAGTCCTTCACAGACAGAGGACTGTTCTCATGGGACAGACTCCACCTGAGTAGAGAGGGAAATAGACCTCTGGATGGAGGTTGGCACAATTGATTTAAAGAACTTTAAACTAGGAACTCAGGGGAGATGGTTGGGAGATGCTCATGTAATCTCCATGCCTGATTCTACTATTGAGTGGGAGGAAAATCAAGTAGGAGAGGATACAGCAATGGAGGAAGGACCAACAGAGGGTAAGAGAATGGACAACATAAGAACGGCCATACTGGGTCAGACCAATGGTCCATCTAGCCCAGTATCCTGTCTTTCGAAAATTGCCAATACCAAGAGGAAAGATATTGTCAATACCACTGACAGTAACAGTCAGGTAGGCAATACTGGAAGTAAAATGACCGTACCTAGTTGGGTGAGGAATCTGGGTGAAGCTAAGCAGAAACAATTAAGATGTCTATACACTAGTGCAAGGAGCCTGGGTAATGAAGTGGAGGAACTAGAATTACTGGTGCAGGAAATGAAACCAGATATTATAGCAACAGAGGGTTCTGTGGCACCTTACATCTGTTAGTCTTAAAGGTGCCACAGGACCCTCTGTTGCTTTTTACAGATCCAGACTAACACAGCTACCCCTCTCATACTTGACAGATATTATAGGGATAACAGAAATATGGTAGAATGGTAGTTATGACTTGAATACAGCTATTGAAGGGTACGTGCTGTTCCGAAAAGACAGAAATAAAGGTAAAGGTGGCGGAGAAGCATTGTATATTAATGACAAGGTAGAGTGTAAAGAAATTAGAACTGATGGAATGGATAAAATGGAATCTGTTTGGGTCAAAATCACTTTGGGGAAGAAGGGTAACAGAGGCTCCACTGGGACAGTGCTTGGGGTCTGCTACAGGACCCCAGGACCCCATTTGGATCTGGATAGAGATTTCTTTAATATTTTAAGGAAATAAATTCTACTGGGAATTATGTGATTATGGAAGACTTTAATTTCCCAGATATAGATTGGAGGACAAGTGCTACTAATAGTGGTAGGGCCCAGATATTCCTGGATATGATAGCTGAGAGATTTTTTTCACCAAATAGTCATTGAACCAACGAGAGGTGATGTAATTTTGATTTAGTATTGGGAAATATTATGTTCTTCTGTACCAGACATGGACTGATCACAGAGCATGATAATATACACCAGATGTGTTCATCATAAGATTCTTTAATGCTTTGCCAGGTATGGCTGGAGTTCATTTAAATATGGTATTTTACACACAGCACCACCCAATGGCTGAATAGTCTAATACAGTTTATCATTCCAGTAAGCAGCGAGGACCTCATAGAAGAAATGGATGTAGAGAAGAATCTTGGTTTGAGTGATCACGAATTAATTCAGTTTTAACTAAATGGAAGAATAAACAAAAATAGGCCTGCAGCTAGGGTCCTTGATTTCAAAAAGGCAAACTTTAAAAAATTAAGAGAATTAGTTAGGGAAGTGGATTGGACTGAAGAACGCATGGATCTGAATGTGGAGGAGGCTTGGACTTACTTTAAGTCAGAGTTGCAGAAATTATGTGAAGTCTGCATCCCAAGCAAGGGGGGGAAATCATAGGGAAGGATTGCAAACCAAACTGGATGAACAAGTATCTCTAACAGATAATTAAGAGAAAGCAGAAAGCCTACAACAAATAGAAGAAGGATTGATCAGCAAGAAAAGCTACCTCTTGGAGGTCAGAAGATGTAGGTGAAAAGTCAGAACTGCCAAAAGCAAAGCAGAGTTGGACCTTGCAAAGGGAATTAAAACCATTAGTAAAAGATTTTTTAACCATTTAAATAAAAGGTAAACAAGAAAAGAAGTGAGACCGCTAAGCACTGAGGATGAGGTGGAGATTAAAGGTAATCTAGGCATGGACCAACACATAAATTAATACTTTACCTCAGTTCCTAATAGTAATGTGTAATGAGTAGCCTGGGATCAGTGGCAGGGTAGCTAATGAGCAAGGATAGGGAAGCAGAAATTAGCACGTCCGAAGTGCAAATCAGACTCAAACTTCTTAACAGGACCCAACTGGGGGCCTGAATAATCTCCATCCAAGAACATGAAAGAAATTGGAACATGAAATTTCAAGGCCAAAAGCAATGATTTTTAATGAATCCCTAAACTCAAGGGTCATACCTGTCATCAGATGTTTGGCTGTGTGTGTGTGTTCTTTGTGTGCTGTCCCAGCTCTGCGCAGATAGTTGACACAGCAGACCTCAATCAAACTGTCCAGTGACCACAAGACTTGGTTTAGTGCCTGGCCAGGTTTATTGTCAACGAAGCACGGTAATAGCACCTGGCAGACTCTATGAGGATACTAAGGCATATATGCACATGACAATGGACGCAGCTCAGTCAGTGGCGGGACTTTCCACTGCCCCCTAGGCTGGACAAATGGCTAAGGCGAGGTATTCCAACATTTATAGACTGAGACAAACAATCTAGGATAAACAGTTTACGGATCACCGTAAACATTTCATTACATGTTTGTTACCTCCCCTCGTACTTTCCTCCTGATGTTTCAGACAAAACATTCCTATTCACCACCTGTCTTTGTACTTCCATGCCTGAGGTTTCAAACAAAATATCACTATTCATCACTTTTGTCAAACCATATTATCGTGTCCTAGATTGGGTGTTCTTGTGCTGGCCTGCTGGAATGAAAGGAGAGTCAAAGAGCTCGTCTTGTTTAGCCCAACCAAAAGAAGGCTGAGGGGAGATATGATTGCTCTCTATAAATATACCAGAGGGATAAATACCAGGGAGGGAGATGAATTATTTAAGCTAAGTACCAATGTGGACACAAGAACAAATGGATATAAACTGGCCATCAGGAAGTTTAGACTTGAAATTAGATGAAGGTTTCTAACCATCAGAGGAGTAAAGTTCTGGAACAGCCTTCCAAGGAGAGCAGTGGGGGCAAAAGACATATCTGGCTTCAAGACTAAGCTTGATAAGTTTATGGAGGGGATGATATGATGGAATAGCTTAATTTTGGCAATTAATTGATCTTTGACTATTAGTGGTAAATATGCCCAATGGCCTGTGATGGGATGTTAGATGGGATGGGATCTGAGTTACTACAGAGAATTCTTTCCTGGGTGTCTGGCTGGTGAGTCTTGCCCACATGCTCAGGGTTTAGCTGATCACTATATT
>NC_048300.1:59182182-59222866 GCF_013100865.1 Trachemys scripta elegans | reverse complement strand
TAAGAGCCGGGCTGCCCCAGCGCTACCGGCTTTGGGCAGCCCCCGTGCCTCCGGACCCTGCGCCGCCGGAGCCCGGGAGGGGAAGTGCCCGGCTGGGGGCGCAGGGTCTGGAGGCACGGGGCTGCCCGAAGCCGGTAGCGCTGGGGCAGCCCGGCTCTTAAACAGAGCCGAAGAGTCAGGGAGGAGCAGGGCCGCCATTTTCCCGGACATGTTCGGCTTTTTGGCAATTCCCCCCGGACGGGGGTTTGACTGCCGAAAAGCCGGACATGTCCGGGAAAAAGAGGACGTATGGTAACCCTACCAAACAGACTCAGCTGGCCCTATAAAGGCCAGGGCAGCCAGCAGCCTCTCACTGCACACAAAGAGAAGGGCCTGGCTGCAGGGATCTTGAGACAGGGACCTGTAGTGGAGCAGGGCTGGGGAGCTCCAGCCTGGAAAGCCCCAGGCTGTGGCCTAGTATTACCCCAAGGAGTACTGGGGCTTGCAGAGGGCTACCCAGGGCTAGGCCAAGTTCAGCAAGTCCAAACCCCCCTTGCCAGTGAGTGGCCTATACTGCAGTCTGCCCTAGGTAGCAGCGGCTAGTTGCTGACTGGTAGTGGCCTAGTACTGAGGCAAGGTGGGGATAGTGGGTGGGGGTTCCCCTGGGAGGGGAGACCTAGTGTGTGGGTACTGCCAGGGGGCAGCACCCAGAGCAAGGGGCACCGGGGTCCTGGGAGGGACACGGGAGCCCAGAAGAAGAGGACAGGCAGATCACCGGCCTGCAGAGGGCGCTCCAGAGGCTGGAGAGCTAATTCCCTGGAGGACCAGCAGGAGGGGCTGCAGGGGTGAGTCCGGACCCTCTAAACACCCCCTCCTAAGTGTTTTTTCCTGTGCCTCTCATCAATTTCACATTGATTAGCATTTGGCTCAGTCTGTAGATAGGCCTTCATTATGAAGCAGACAATGCGCAATAAGCACATGGCCAACCAGAGAGAAAAGCGCCATTTCCTTCCTATCTGACAGGAGCATGTTTATCACCTTAACTCATATACCTTAAGAATATAATGTTTAGTATTGGTACATAATTCCTTAACCATTATCTATCCATCCATCCTGCAATGATTATGAAAATCAGAGGGCTATTGACAGTTGATAGAGACGTCACACACCACCCTTTGGTAAACTTAATATGCATGTATCTGACCCAGGGGATCCCTGTAAAACTCTATGCATGCCCTGTGCCCCCTGCCAGTTTGCACCAAGAAGTTCCTGGGTCACATATACAGGTCATGAAGCTTGCAGAATGTCAGGATGGCTGGGTCCCCTAATGGAAACAGCTAAGAAGAGCATCTGCTCACTCCTAAGCAAAGATCCCTTGGGTAATTGTACCTGATTATAAGCATGTCTCTGATTATTTCACTATTATGCATATTGTATATAATTGGTGACATTGGCATTTTATAGGCCCCTATCCCAAAGAGCTCACAATTTAAAGTGGACAGAACACAATAAGCAGTGACTGACTCCAGATATACAGAAAGGTGACATGTGAAAGGGAAGGAGAAGAAACCAAAGAGAACAAGGGGATATGGAATTCCACTCTTGGAAGAGCATGGTTGGATTTGTTATTGGGGTTCTTTATTTGGGGCAGGGAGTATCTTTATTCATTTACTTGTTTGGGTGATCAGTAAAGTTGGTCAGAAAATGGGAGGGGGGGTTTCCCCCACAGAAATTTTTGACCTTCCATCAAAAAAACAAAGTGGGGGGGGGGAATCAGTTTTTGAACAAAATATTTTTAGTTTTTGGGTGTCTTGTTTTCTGAAAAAAAATCAAAAATTTTCAAGGAAAGCTGACATGTTCTGTAAACATTTTCATTTAATCAAGACCCAATTTTTCATTTAAAAAAAAAAGTTTATATGGAAAATGTTTGACCAACCCTAATAATCAGATGCAGGAGCAGAAACAGATACTGTCATAGCAGAGAGTGTGTGTCTGTCTCTGACTGTATATCTCTCTCCGTGGTTGGATAAATATGACATGTCTACTGAAGAGTGACACCAAATCACTTGCATGTTAGCCACAAGCAGTTTTGTCTTCTTCCTTGCTTTCCAGGGACCAGAGCTGTGCCTTTTGATAGCCTGACACTATCCTCCCTCTGTGTAGAGCAAACTCACCAGATAGAGAAAACTCAAGGTTTGAGCATGACCTGCACTATTCTTTACTCTGACTAAATTCCATGCCAGGAGAACACACAGGGCCAAATTGAGAGGTGATGAGCAAGGTGGCATCAATTAGACTCCTCTCCATTCAGCTAGATTCCCTTAGACCTTCTCACCCACTCTGTAAATGGGTAAGGCAGTCTAAATTGGTGTGACTTACCTGCTGGAAGAAGGTGTAAATTTCTAAAGGGCAGGGATGCTTTTGCTTGCATGTTTTTGCACCCTCCCATTAATTGCTTCCTCTGCTACAGTTCTCGCTGCTCCATCAGCTCCTCAGAGTGAGTTATACCAATTTTAACTCCCTTGGGGGTGTGTCTACACAGTTTTTTATACTATTGTCACTATATTGGTTTATAAACCAAAAGACGTGGTACAACCCCCTTCCTGTGGACACATTTATACTTATTTCAGAGTGGTAGCCATGTTAGTCTGTATCAGCAAAAAGAACGAGGAGTTCTTGTGGCACCGTAGAGACTGCCATATTTATTTGGGCATAAACTTTTGTGGGCTAAAACTCAATTTATTGGGCATAAGCTTTCACACTAGGGGTTCTACTGCTTTCACTAGAACAGTATAAAATCAAACCCTGAACTGAAATAGATAAATCGGTACAAAGATTGTATGTAGCACAGACTCAGTGGGCCAGTTTAAGAGATAATATCTCAGGGGTTAGGGTGAAAGAATCTGGAGAGAGTCTAATTTGAAGTAACATTCCATACACCCGGAGGAGCCCAGATGATGGTGGAAGTTACACCAACTCAGCAGCTTTCTGAACTCACCTGGGAATTAGAGTCACAGATCCTAACTGCTGGGAGCCACGTTGCAGGTTTAGAGGCTAGTCTTTGACTATCTCCTCCTAGAAACACCTGTAAAAAGCAGTTTGTGATTTTAAAAAAAACATTCTCTGCCTCCTGTCCCTCTGCTTTTGCTCTCATCTCTTCCTTTGGACTCTCCAACAGCCCCCCCTCTGTATCGCCCCTCTAGAGTGGAAGTAGCCAGCTGCTCCCCAGAGCTGGTGAGAGTCTCTGAAGCCATTGCATTCCAACTATCCTGCCACACCAAACAAAATGCAACATAATTTCACGTTTGTCACTTCACAGGCTCCTTCCCAGCCACCCTGATTTGTGATTTCTATTTCAGGCACTCCGCACAGGAGCATCGCTGATTAATTCCCCCTATAGGAACTAAAAGTAGCTGTAATCCCAGAGCGGGTGGGGGGAAGGGATCCTTAAACATCCACTGTGGAAATAGACAGTATTAATTCTGGCATGGAAATCATGGCACTTGGCCTGGCTGCAGAATGACTTAATTCATTTTTTAATGGACATGATGCTTTGCTGATAAAAGCCCTGAAGTGCATTTTAAAAAAAAATTAAAAATGATTGTTCGGTCATTACCTGTTGGAGGTTTCATTTGTAATGTTTATGCTCCTGCTTGGGAAGTGGAAAGGGCCAGGCTCAGGATACAAGGAGATTAACCAATGCGTTTGCACACTTGGCAGTTTGTTAACTTTGAGGTCTGGGGAGGGGGAAGGGAAGAACCTGTAAACAGGAGGGTCTCTAACCTGGCAAGAAGCCCTATGGGGAGGGGAAGGAAAACTAGAGAGCCAGGAATCCATGTTCAGTGAGAGCTCCAGAGCCAGGCGTAAGAGATACAGGGATGTGCAACGAAGCTTTGTTGGAATTAGAGATGAGCCCGATCCAAACCACTGGATCACAACACCCTGCGATTTGCAGGAGTTCAGATCCAGGAGCATAAATCACCACTAGCCGATGAGGCAGGCTGTTCCCCAGAATGGGCCAGACCCAAATGCTGAAGCCAAACACCTCGAACTGGGATAGGTGGTGATACAAACCCCCTCAGATGACAGTTAGGGTGGCCAGGTGCCCGGTTTTTGACCAAAAAGGGGACAGTCTCCAGTCAGATCTACTGACCAGACACCCAAAGTCCAGTTACTGTGGGTGGGGGAGGCAGGGAGACACTGAGTCATCACCCGCGCCAACCACTACTGTAGCTGGGGCTGCCTCCTACCTATGTCGGGCAGCTGCAGCTCCCAGCCCTGGCTCCACATGCAAGTCCCTCCCAACCCTGGCAGAGATGGGGGAGAGAGGGGAATAGCAGTGAGTGATGAGGGAGGGGGGGAAAGAGGAGTGAATGGGGGCAGGGCCTCAGGGAGAAGAAGTGGGGAAGGGGCGGGGAAGGGGAAGATCTGGCGTTCTTGCTGGGGTGTCCGGTTTTTAAATATTACAAAGTTGGCAACCCAAATGACATCTTAATGTAGGTGAAATAGCCATGCCTGCTAAGGGAAGATATTTCTGGGGTCTGAGAGGAAGGGAGCATTAGGCCTGGGGATGAGGGCAGGGAAGAGCTGTTCAGATGATATTTAAAAGCAGGGGTCAGAATATCATCCAAATATTAGGAAACTAAATTATCACCCAACTCCAAATACCAGCCTAGTTGCCCAGAATTGTCCACCATGGTGTTTCTGAACATGTGATACTGACCATTGTCACAGACATGATACTGGAACACTGGTTTGATCTGATATGACAGTGCCTGTTTTCCATAGTGCATAGTGAATATTAAACTCCTGGAGTCCCCAGCATTGCTGTCCAGACCCAGCATCCATTTCCTAGTACCCAGAAGTGTCAGGAGCTGCTTCCCAAACTCACTGCCACCTTCTCTATTAGCTTGAAGTTGCTGGGGAATTGCCAGCCTCAGCACTGTATTCTCTGTCTCAGGCAGTGAGTTTATGGTACGCATTTTTCAAGTGCTGTATCTGTGGGATTTTGTTGCCTTGGTTTTGCTCTTGCCGATCTGTTCCTGCAGGTTATCAGATCACTTTTTTTTCTGCTTGTCCTTATTTTAAATTAAGTGTTCTGTTTTTGTTTTGCTGGAATATTTTCTGCTGTTTATTCACCTCCCTGCTGTATGGTAAACAAGGTTGAGAGCATGTTTCTTACTGGACTCCATCTCTCTCTGCTGCCCAGACATTTACATTAAAGGGAATCAGAGGAGGTGGGGATTAGGGCCCAGAAAAAAAGGAAACCCCCTTTGAAGGAAGTTAATGAAACCTGGGCAAATAGCATGGTGAAAGTCAAATTAGCCAAATGATCAAAAGTCCCACTTCAGTTCAAGTCACAGAAACCTTGTAGCAATCAGAGGAAAATCTAGTGTGTCTGCAGAAAAGACAAAAGACATCTAAGGGAGGAGATTAAAATAGCCCGCAGATGCTGAAAGGATAAGTGAGCTGCTCAAAAGTGATGTGCAATAAGCAGACTACATTAATATAGTTATTACAAAGCAAAGAGGCCAGATGCAATCATCAAAGGTTATGATTCTTCAGCAAGAGAGAGAGAGGTCTCCAGATTGAAAACTTAGGTGGAATCAGCGATCAATATCTAGGATTTGGAGTTCAGGTCCTCTTAGCAACACAGGCCAAATGTAGTCATGTATTCTGATGATAGGTGACAATACTCAATAGATAAATTCCAAAGCTAAGTGAAGGTAGCAGAGGAGCCAGGCCCAAAAGATTGGGACCCCAGGAACAAAAATTAGGATCCAAGAAGATTTAGAAGGATGATAAAGATCCTGATGAAGATCTAGACTATAGAGGGCAATGCAGCAAAATAATGTGATTAGCTACTAAAAATAAAGGCCTCTCTGAGTCATACTGTTGTTGATCCAGAGGCTTCAGGAGGAAATGAAAACCCCAATGAACACATACAGTGATGAGATCCAGAGACGAAGCACTGAGAGCCAAGAAAATGAAGGGATCAGAGCTGGGGGCAGAGCATACATGCTGTCATGTTTTGATACCCTTTTCTCCTGATGACTCAGTGAGGTCCCAGTAATGGTGGGAGCTGCGTATCTTCCTACCCATCAGAAAGCAGGAGGGGGGAGTACAATGCGCTCAACCGCACCGAAGTCAGCAGAGTGGGTAGGACAGAGGGAGATGAGGTGTGATGATTTTAGTCCCCCCTCCCACTCTTACTCAGACTGGCTGGCAATGGTCCAGTAAAAAGTCCCCTTGACATTGTTTTGGGTGATGTAGAAAACCTCACTGGGTTCCTTGGGCTCTCCCTCCTCCAATCTAGCAGTGCTGAAATGAATAATGATTCTCCTAGAAGGGGGAAATCCCGACCCTGAATATCCAGGGCCAGAGCCTGATTCCACTTCCACTAGGGGCAATCCAGAGTTAACTTCAGTAGAGCATCTCCAGATCTACACCAGCGTCACTGTGATCAGAATCAGGCCCTGAGTAATCTCCTGATAAGCGGAATGTTATTCTTTCCTCCTCCTCCTCTGTATTTTCCTGCAGTCTGTAATGCCATTTGCTAAATATATTACCATGGGCTATTTACCTCAGCCTGCCACTTTGCGACCTTTGCGTGCCTTCCCTCCCTGCCCTTCCCCCCCTCCCATCATGGTGTGGGAATTTCACAAATCACTGCAGATTAGACTAACCTAACATAGGAACATGCATCACCTAAATACCCTCTTCACAAACTGCCTTTCACCTCAAGGACAAACAAAAAAAAAAAAAAAAAGGCTCCTGCCGGCTGGTCTGCTTCTCACCGTGCACAAAGGATGTGTGAGAAAAACTACAGATGCAGCAGTATATTGATCTAAATTAAACACACACACAAAATCTAATTGAACTGACAGGGAACTGGTGGTTAAAGGCAGAAAATTAGGGCTGTTAATATAATAATGAACAGTTGTGCTTACTGTCTGTGCCTCTGACATTTCATATTGTCATCTCACCAGTTAATCACCGCCTCTCCCTCTTTTGTGGGAGCTAATGTGTTTTCATCCATTCGCCCAACGAGTTAGCTCTCCCATTGTTTGACGGTTACTAATATATTCTCCCTGTTAATGAGGCACCAGGCTGGAGCAGCACAGGTGATGGACTCAATAAGTGTGTCTCTCTCCACAACAATCATTGTCGGGCCAGGCATTGCATGCTGCATGCCAGTTTGCTGTAGGCTCATCCCCTCTTCTTTTAGGTATATTTAGACCCACACACTTGGCCTGATCCTCCTTTCACATGATGTAAATCAGGAGTTGTGCCATTGAAACCAGCAGAGCTCCAAGACTGCTTCAAAACAGAAGAGGAGAATCAGATCCACGGTCAGTCGTGTGTGAACTGGTGGTTAGAGCACAGGACTGCCAGTCAAGACTCCTGGATCCTATTCCTACTGATTTCTGTGTGATCTTGTCCAGTACCGGCTATACAGCAGGTGCAGAGACTGATGCAGTTCACAATGCTAGCATATTACGTAGTTGTGCCTGAACATCCATTTACTGCACTAGCTCTTGAAGTTTTATGGGCATTGAGTAAAATACAGGGCTTAGGTTTATTCAGAGGTGCTATGCACTTCCATTGTCTTCAATGGTAACTGCAGGTGCTCAGCGCTTCTGACAATCAGGTCCCTCAGACATTTTTTAATGCACTGCAGGACTCATGAGATTGCTGACCAGCTGACACTGGTCAACTAAACAAGAAGTGATATAATACAATCATAATTATTAATACTTGGATCATATGGTATTTTTCATTCGAGGATCTCAAAGCACTCAAAAGTAAGTAAATAGTATCCCCATTTTATAGATGGTGACACTGAGGTACTCAGAAAATAAGTGACTTGCCTATGGCCACACAGTGAGTCAGTGGCAAAGTTGAGACTAGAACCCATAAATCCTACTTCCCAGTCTCCTGTTATAACAGTTGGGGGGAAGGATAGCTCAGTGGTTTGAGCATTAGGCTGCTAAATCCAGGGTTCTGAGTTCAATCCTGGCAGGGGGCATCTGGGGTAAAATCAGTCCTTGGTCCTGCTAGTGAAGGCAGGGGGCTGGACTCAATGACCTTTCAGGGTCCCTTCCAGCTCTATGAGATAGGTAAATCTCCATATATTTGTTTTCACTAATGGAGGAACTGGGTTTCCCACTCATGGGGATTTGTTTGTTCTATCCATCTTCCATGCTAACATGTGCGCAGGTTGTCTCCACTGCTTTTCCGATAAACTTGGTTAAATCGCTTGAATGGATTCTTGACAGCAACAGTGTAACAGAAAGGGCAGCATCATTTCATAGGGCAGCTCCCCTGAGATCTTTCACTGGCTTAGAGCCTTTGAAATAAATGTTCCATTATCCAGAGCAAATCTCTCAATGAACTTCCCGCTAGCGATATATAGCACGGTGCATACCTACCTTGTCACTGGCAGCAAGGTGTGTGTGTAGCAAAGTGATTGTTCCTACGTCCTCTCATCACCAACACCCAAGGAGGGACAGGACCATCGTACTTCTGGCTTCACAGTCAGGTTCCGTAGAGTTGATTGATCTCCACTGTCTAAGTGGAGAGGAGGTAATTCAGAGAGGGACAAGAAGAGCAGAGCAGAAGTCCCAATGGCAGCTACCATGAAAAACAAAGCACAAGGAATTGGATCGCTGGGGAGAAGGAATTGGCTGTGGAGTAGCTCAGGCCTAGATTGCTGGTTTGAATCCAGCACAGGCTGGTAGAAAGTACAACTTCATGTTGTTACCATGAACATAAGAACAGCCATACTGGCTCAGACCAAAGGTTCATCTAACACAGTATCCCATCTTCCAACAGTGGCTAATGCCAGGTGTTTCAGAGGGAATGAACAGAACAGGTAATCATCAATTGATTCATTCCCCCATTGCCCGTTCCCAGCTTCTGGCAAACAGCAGCTAGGGACACCATCCCTGCCCATCCTGGCTAATAGCCATTGATGGACCTATCCTCCATGAATTTATCTAGCTCGTTTTTGAACCCTGGTATAGTCTTGGCCTTCACAACATCCTCTGGCAAGGAGTTCCATAGGTTGATTGTGCATTGTGTGAAGAAATACTTCCTTTTGTTTGTTTTAAACCTGCTGCCTATTAATTTCATTGGATGACTCCTAGTTCTTGTGTTACAAGGAGTAAATAACTCTTCTTTATTTACTTTCTCCACACCAGTCATGATTTTATAGACATTTATCATATCCCCCCCTTAGTCATCTCTTTTCCAAGATGAAAACTCCCAGTCTTATTAACCTCTCCTCATATAGAAGCTGTTCCATAGCCCTAATCATTTTGTTGCCATTTTGTTGCCATTTTCTGTACCTTTTCCAGTTCCAATATATCTTTTTTGAGATGGGGCGACCACATCTGCATGCAGTATTCAAGATGTGGGCATACCATGGATTTATGTCGAGGCAATATGATATTTTCTGTTTTATTATCTATCCCTTTCTTAATGATTCCCAACATTCTGTTCACTTTGTTGACTGCCGCTGTATATTGAGTGGATGTTTTCAGAGAACTATCCACAATGACTCTAAGATCTCTTTCTTGAGTGGCAACAGCTAAATTAGACCCCATCATTTTATATGTATATTGGGATTATGTTTTCCAGTGTGCATTACTTTGCATTTATCAACATTGAATTTCATCTGCCATTTGTTGTCCAGGCACCCAGTTTTGAGAGATCCTTTTGTCTCTCTTTGCAGTCTGCTTTGGCTGTAACTATCTTGAGTAGTTTTGTATCATCTGCAAATTTTGCAACCTCATTGCTTACCCCTTTTTCCAGGTCATTTATGAGTATGTTAAACAGTACTGGTCCCAGGACAGACCCCTGGGGGACACCACTATTTACCTCTCTCCAGTCTGAAAACTGACCATTTATTCCAACCCTTTGTTGCTTATCTTTTAACCAGTTACCAGTCCATGAGAGGACCTTCTCTGTTATCCCAGGACAGCTTACTTTGCTTAGGAGTCTTTGGTGAGGGACCTTGTCAAAGGCTTTCTGTAAAACTAAGTACACTACATGGCTGTTCAGTATTTTGTGTGAAGTGACTCTGTGGATCTCAGCCCATTCTATGAATACTGCTTCCACCACCACCATGGGCACTAGTTGTCCAGTCTCAGCCGAGAGGCCAAGGACTGCCACAGCAACTGATTTTCCCACTTACCCCTCGAGGACGCTCCTCCAGTTCAGTGCTAAGCCATAGTGGAAGGAGAATTTGCCCTGATGCTGCACGTGCTGTAATTATTGTGGGAATAAAAAGAAGACCTCAGTCCCCAGAGCTGTCAAGCCACCGTTAACAAAAATTTACAGATACTACCAAATCTGCCCATCTCACACTTATCTGTGCAGATGTCTATTATAGCAACGTAGTTGACCTTGTCAGGAGACATGGCTGAGTGGCAGGAAATGCCAGGGAGAGCAGGCTTAGCAGGAGGAGAACTTTTCACTTTGCCATTCGTATTTCACTCTATTTATTGCCAACATAAACAAAACTCGCTTATTTCCTTGTGTTCATATCCTAAAGCTCCCTGATCTTCAAGCCAGGGTCACCTTAGGAAATAAGCGTCGCTGTACTGCATCAGGGCTCCATCTAGCCCAGTATCCTGGCTGTGATAGTGGACAGCTGCAGATGCTTCAGAAGGAGGTGCAAGAAACCCTGCAGTGGATACTTAGACAATAACCTGCCTGCACATAGAGGACATTTCTTCCTAACCATCACTTGTGAGAGGTTGGCTTACGTCATGAAGTAAGAGGATTTATATTCCTTCTCATGTAATTGTCGATGTTGCTGTTGTCCATATTTTGGTCCAATCTTTCTTCCTTTATCCTGCTTAGCTCTTGGCCTCCGTGATATCTTGTGGTAATGAGTTCTGCAGAATAATTATACATTGTATAAGAAAAAAATTTCCTTAGACCAGTTTTTAATGTGTTGCTTTTCAGTTTAATTCATTGCCTCCTTATTATTCTATAATGAGAGGAAGTAAATAGGAGCATCCAATCTACCCTCCCTACACCACTCATTATTTTGTATCTGACTATCACTTCCCCTCTTATTCGTCTCTATATAAACAATGCCAGTCTTTTCAGTGTCTCTTCACTCAGAAATCTGTCCTGGCCTTTGATCATTCTTGTCACCTTTCTCTGAACCCCTATATTTCTGCTAGATCCTTTTTGAGACAGACTGTCTAGAACTGAACACAGCATTCCAGGTGAGGGCATACCAGCCATTTATATAATGGCGTTCTCATATTCTCTGTATTGCTTTTTATCCCATTTCTAATGGATCCTAGCACTTCGCTTACTTTGTTTTACCATCACAACACATTACATACAGGGTTTCACTGAGCTTTTTCTTCAATTAAAGAAGAACACAGAAACATGAATGAATAGTTTAAATGACCTTGTTCCTGGTTGATGATGGCCCCATAATCCTTTACAGACAATTTGCTTTGTTTAGGTTACTGATTTCCCATTCTGTCTCTCTCCATTTGCCTGTCAAATACACTTCCAAATTCCACTGTCTATTTCTGAGGATGTCTGAATTCCCCAGAAGCCCAGTCTGATCTCATCAGTCCCTTTGCACGCTGATTCTGGAAGCGTGGGTACTTTGCTCCAGTTTGTATACACATACACGCCACCACCAGCAGCTCGAAGCCAGGCCAGTTGGAGCATTCTTAGCCTTCCCCACTGTAATTTTCAGTAAACCCTCTGACGCAGGCTGGAGCTGCTGAAACCTAGTTTCTAAGCCAAACCCTCCTGCAGCCAGAGACACGCTGTTCGCTTCAGACCCAAAGACAAAATAAATCTCTCTCCCTCGAGAGAGGAACAGTATTAGTGGGTGACATTCAGTCTCCTGCAGGGAGGAGGAATCAGTCAAATAGCCCAGCTGCTGCTGCCCTGGCAGCTTGAGCTGGTCAGGTTTCGCTTCAGTGACTTGGGCTGATAAAATCCAGAGGACAGTCAGCAAAGGCCACTGAACAAGCAGGGACAGCAGAAATATTGTTAGAGAGAGAGACGACAGCAAGGGTGTGTGCGCAGTGGGAGG
Organism: Trachemys scripta elegans; assembly: GCF_013100865.1. Taxonomy (NCBI): domain Eukaryota; kingdom Metazoa; phylum Chordata; order Testudines; family Emydidae; genus Trachemys; species Trachemys scripta. The sequence continues at coordinate 59,210,808 of NC_048300.1, read as the reverse complement.
AGGTGGCAAGGCAGGGAAGACTGCTGACTCAGCAGCCCCGGGGTGACAGCACCGCATTAGCACAATGCTCCTGGGGGACAGCCAGTCTAGAGAGATGTTCCGTAAATATGCTCCCTTCACCTCACGCAGACTGTGTCCCTTGGCCCGCACGCCCTATGAGCTGCTCCTGGGCTGGGGTCGAGGGAATGGGGATAGAAGGATCAATATAACTGAGATGGGATGAGTTTAGGGGCGAATTGGCTGTTTTGTCAGTCAAGCACCTTGTTTCAGGGCTGTACTCCTGACTCTGTGGAATGGAAGTTGGGGTGTGAGAGGGGTGTGTAGAATCAGAGACCCCCTCAGGGGACAACTGGTCCCTTCCTTTTCCATCATGTCAAGACTGAGCTCAGTATCTCCAAACCACCCTCTGACAGGCGGATGTAAGGTCTCAGCCTGCAATAGCCCCAGGGAGGGCAATTCTATCAACTTCCAGAGCAACTTCTTCTTCACCTGAAGCATTCAGAGATAGGCGGCTTTTCTTGGGCCCTTTCAGGACTAGAAATGAGTGCAGCACTGACTCCCACTGGAAAGCTGGTAATTTCTCCTTCCCGGTAGATACAGCTCCCTTTCCTAGCTTTACAGGAATGTGAGCTAACCGTCTTTAAAGCTGCAGGGCTTGATTCTCATTCAGTGCCGGTGCTAGATCATTGGGGCTCTACTCAGGAATATATTGGGGGGCCTTCCGCGCAACACATACTGATAATTCATAGGGGGCCCCCTTGAGCTGCTGGGGGCCCTAAGCAATTGCTTAGTCGGCTTATGCCTGGCGCCGGCTCTGTTCTCATTTACCCTAAGGTCCCTTTAAACGTCCATGACAAAGTAAAGGGGCCTTTAAATAAGAGTGATTGATGTGACCTTTAAGGCCTCTTTACACGGTCAAAGTGGTGTAAAAGGAGCTTAGTGACAATTTTATATACAGGACACCAGTTACTGGCCCGGCACCAATTCTAATCCACCCAAGGCCTTGAACAGGGGTAATTTAAAGGAGAAGGGAAAGGAGAAATTCCACGTTTGGCAGAAAAAAGAAGGAAATATTATTCTGACAGGTTGATTTTAAAAATAACACAAAAAACAGTGGCTGTTTGAAGCTGCTGAGGGGTTTGGAGTATTAGAATAAGTCACAGGGAGAGGAATGGGTGAGCCGAGGATGTGGATCTAGGTGGGTGCTAAATTCCACCAGCGCATACCATAAAGGTATCACTTGGATACGGATTCCAGATACACGGCATATTTATAGCTCTTTTTTTTTTTTTTAGAAAATCTTTTTGAATTTGTATGAAGCAGCACAGAGAGCCAGTGGATTACTGATCATTGAGAGTTATCCTTCCAGGATAAGATAATCAGATTCATAGACAGTGTAAGCAAATATGTCAAGCAATTACTTGGTACAGCCCACTGTAGCAATTGGTCACATTAGGGATTTATGCATTAACTGTGTTAGCTCAAACGTCAGCTCAGTTTGGATAATTTGGGGAGTATTTATGTATTTATTTATTTTACTGCAAGAGCATGTGCTGCAAGAAGGGCAAGGCTGTGAGCAGTGTTGTGGTTTTGCTACTTTAGGTTCCTGACAAGTACCCAAGGCACCAAACTGAACATCTAACCTGTCAGGTCTGGAGATATCATTGTGGTGTGTGTGTATGTGTGCGCGCTACACAACTTTCTGTCACCTACTCACTGCCACTGACAGCAACTCTTCTCTGACCTCCCCTCTTACGCATGCAGGGGCAAATCAATAGATACAACTTCTGTGTTCGCAGGACTAGGTCGTGGATTCACCCAGTGCCATACAGCAGTAGCTGTTCTGTAACAGGGCTTCATGTGTGGTACACAGAACAATTTTGTAGCCTCCAAACTACAGATTTCTCTCCTTCTTTGCCTGTCAATTGCCCCACTCTGTGGACCTCTCAAAATGAAATAAATACAGCTTGGGAGCAGTTTGTCACCAATTGTCTAATTTTTGAAGGGCAGGGATGGATCCCCAAAATACCAAACCAGATATACTAATGCTGACTAGAGTACAAGACTGTGGTCTGTACAGTCTGTGTTGAACTGACCTATTCAGAGACACCACCAGTAAGTAGATGTCTCAGGTGCAGTGGTATGAGACTTTTCAGAAGATGAATGTGGGGAATGGGAAGAGAAGTGCAGGAGGGAGAAGTTCATTTAGACCATTAGTGGTCACTTGTACTGACCATTCTCCACCCTACCATCCGTCTCACCGATGTCTCCAATGCTCCATTCGCCGGCTCCTTTATCAGCAACGAAAGCAGCTGGGACACAATTGGATCAGCAAAGCGGTAGCATCACCTCATAATTACCATAACTAAATCATCTCTCACCTGTAGCTCTAGGAAAGGGTTGAGAGAGAGATGTGGCAACTTGGGGTGAAATTCCAGATGCTAGGTAGGTGACTTTCTGTGGCTTAGCACTCCACTCATTAGTGAAGGAAAGGAGATGGGAGTAGTGTGTCCTCTAACAAGGGAGGAAGGAGGATCTGCAGCATGATTCCCAGCCAAGCCCAGGACTGCTTAGCTCCTTCTGGCTTAGGAGGGCGCCAGTGGGATTTTGGCTCATCTTGCAGCACTGCTGTTGCCTTTGGACCATGAGAGCCTCAATTAGAATCTCATCTGTGGTGAAGGGCAGGACAACAACTGGCTAGTAGTGGATTCCTTTGTGGTTAAGTCCTCTCTGTGTCGAGTCACCATCGAGCAGTAAGGAAGGAAAGGGGTTTGTAAATTCCACTATCTGGGTAATGGGACATGAACCCACACAAACTGTCTCCTTCCCTGGCTTTCTGTCTCAAAGAAATTGTCTGGGAGAGGAGGGGGCTTCAGGCTCCCTGTCAGCATAGCTGCTTATCAGTTCTAGCCAATATTATTTGCTTTCTGTAGGGTCCCTGATCTCAACGAACCCCAAAGCATTTTATAATAATATACAGAAGTCCCTTCACCCATCATACAGTCATCTCTAGGGGTGGGGATTAGGTGTAGCAGCTGTTCAGCAACACACAGCAGCTTAAGATCAGAAACGAAGAATGAAACTACCGGAAGAATGTAAGTAGTAGAATGAACTGCCTGAGTTAGAATTAGACCAGAATACCAATATCCTTAACTCTTGGGAGGAGTGTTGGGGATCTGTAATGAACTGAAGAGGTCAGTGGGTTTTTTCCTCTCTCCTCCAGAAAATGCTGCCTTTAACAGCACAGCACCCTCATGCTGTCATGCTGAGACATTAGTTTGGTAGTGATTCAAAGGGAAGAGCACACCACACATAGACTGAATTAGCACCACCACTTCCTGCAGCACCTGTGTTTTTTCTTAGTGGTCTCCCATCCAAGTACACATGCAGACAAATACTGCTTGGCTTGTGGGGTGGAATGAGGGCATAGTTGCTACTACACAGTTCATAGAACACTCAGATGCTACCCTGGTGATCACCACAGAAATGTCAATAAAGAAATAGTCTGTCCTCTCTCCTATAGCCTCTTCACATCCCAGCTGGCACGGGCCACAAGTATCTCCTGGTCCTTGGGCCTACCTGCCCCAAGCAGCAAGATCGTTGTTCTCTAGCTGCAGTGGCCCTGACACTAAAACATGCTGCAAGACAACTGATCCTATTCTAATTGTTCAAGAACTTGGAAAGGTCACCAGAGATGAGCCAGTGAGGTCAGCCGTCCAGAGTTCACTCTTGAAAGGCCCCCTGGGCAAAAAGCTGAGGATGGATACCCATTAACCAGGTTTCTTTCCTCAGCTGAGTTCTCCTCCAGTTTGGGAAACCTCCTTGCAGACTCAGAGCTGCCACTTTGCTTTTGCTATTTCCCAAGTCATACCTGACTAGCTAAAAGTTTTATCAGCCACAACCATAAATTACCATGACAGCTTCTAGAGACACTCAGCCCTTTCGTCTCCTGCTCATTTCCTCTCTGTCCCTCGCCATTGATCAAACCTACAGGGTTTCAGACTGTTCAAAAGCAAGAACAAAGAGAACTCCAACCCCATCTAATTGAGACATGGAGAACGTTAAGAAGCATTTGCAGTGTGTGTACTCCCCGTAATTAAATCAACTCCTTGATATTTCTGATAATTTTGCTGTCTTGTTATTTTAACCAGCATTATGATTAATGTCCGCAGTGGCGTGCTGCCATTTCAACATTGCAAATATCCCAAACCTCCCTTTCAAGACTTAGGCTCAAGTTTCTGCTTGCAAGGAGCGAGAAGACCACAAGATGTACTATTAATCAATGGGTAATTCAGTCAGTCTTGGGAGGGGGGGTGGGGTCTCAGAGCCTGGCTCACTGCAAATATGATATCCCCCATGGAATGTAATAAATATTTGTATTGTATATGCTTTGTACCTGAGAGCAAAGCAGAAAGGCTGAGTGGGAGGGGGAAAGAGGCCTGAAATGGTATCATTATACTGCCTGAAGGTCATTGAGCATGTCTGATGAAGAAGAAAAGGCAATGAAAGCCCATGCTTTTCCGATGTGTGGCTGAAGGGCTGTAATGGGCACTGAAAAGCTGATGCTGGAGAGCAGGAGTTGTGTTTCAACCCATTAAGCCCTGGCCTGACTTCCAATGTCAAAGAGGAGATGGATGATGCCTCGCATTCAGAGATTTCTGGGGCAAAAGTTCAGAGGCCTGTAGGTGAGCTTTGAACTGGAGGATTGTACCCTAATTGAGGCTTCCCTCCATAATAATAATAATATCATACATTTCTTGAGTGCCTTTCATCCCAAAGATGCCAAAGTCCTTTACAAATTTAGTTATAGGAATCACTACATTGAGCGAAGAAATGCAGCCACTTCTGGAGGGAGACACTACAGCTGTTTAACAGCAACGCTACATAGTTTAGGACAGAAGGTGCAGAAGAAGCCTATAATTCATTTGAAACCGTAGGAAGAGTTGAAATAGGCAGAACGTAATTACCCAAGTTATAAATTAGAAAGGACTCCAAGGCTAAATCCCTAACTCTTGTGAATGTTTGCCAAAGGGTCTCTAATTCCCAGGAGCAGTTAGGGCCTCAGTCTTGACTCTCACTTTTGCTGGGTCACTCGTTCCACAATTTATGAGATTAGACAAGGTACCATCCAGAGGTGGATAAAAGGGAGAGACAGTATGAGTTAGCATGGCCCAGAGGCACAGCATTGGGAGTCAGGAATCCTGGGTTTTTTCCAATCTCAGCTCAGCAAGTCACATAGACCAACATTTTCAAAACTTAGTACCTAAACAAATGTAAGCACTTGATGCAGTGGCCTGATTGTCAGACGCGCTGAGCACCTGTTAACCTCAATGGGATCAGAATCTGTAACTGAGACAACAGGACTGATAGAGACCTTTGCTGTCTTCGGGCTTCTATTTTACACCAGCTGGGTCTAGTATTGGTAAGACAACCCAACAAACTCTAGCCACCCCACACAGGACAACGCCAAGGCCAGGTGAGCAGCTGCAAACACCACCTGCTGCATTGTCTGGGGACTTTGCTTCTGTTTGGTTGCTGGAGGTTAAGCTCCTGGTCACAGCAGCAGGAGGGAGTTCTCTGAGGAGATCAGGCCACTTGCAATCACCCCGTCACTTAAATAAGCTAGGGATAAAAAGATGACTGCTTGGTCTGTTCAAAGGACACACACAGAACTTGTGCTTAGTCTGTGGAGTAGTGCTGTCATTAGATTTGAAAGACTAAGTTATGTATGGTTTGGTACCGTGAAAGTAACTGTTCTTGTCTGACTGGGAGTGTGATGGGTGGCAAAGCAATAAGGCAAAACCCCAGCCTGCTCCCCACCCCTCCCTTTTTCCTTCCAGGCATCTCTAGACCTACACAGCAGAGAGAAAAGAACCCCTTGTTAGGAGACTATTGTTCAAACCTTCCAGCCTTCCCACCAGGCCCCCAAGACAAGACAAGTGAGTAATCTCTGGGTAACAGAAATAAAAAAATAAAACAGAGAAAAAAAGCTGAACAGCAAGTGTGTTGAATTGAACAGCCCTGATATACTGCAATGAGGGCCATAAGGATAGAAAGTCCTGCAGAAGCCTAACCCAAGAGTATTATACCAGGCGCTACACATTGCCCACAGGCACTGCAATGAAAAGACCACACTTTGCCTCTTTTTGATTCAGACTGTATTAAGGGCCAAAGGCTTAAGCTGAGTAGAGAGATTTAGAAATAAAACACAGCAGCCTGGGCAGTTCCATGCAAGGCTGCGGTTTCATCCTGCAACCCAAGTTGTCGTCCTCCTCCTCCTCCTCCACAGAATAATTCAGAGCCTTGGTTTTTTTATCTGCTGTAATCTGAGTTTGTATGAACCAGCCCAGCCATTAAGTAACACAAGGGAGATAAAGAACAACATGGCATCTTTGTGCAGATAAAACCTCGGAGGATTAGAAACTCCTCTTCTCCGTGCAACCATGCTATGTAAAAGGGGAAATGGCAGGTGCCCTCCTTTCTCACACATACGCATCTCACGGTCTCCTTTAAAGGCTTTCCAGAAGTCACAGTACGCCTAGCCTGGCATTCACCTGGATCCAGGAAAGCCGTGCTGTGTCAACACAGCACTGGATAAAAACTGAGCTCCAGAATAGACTTTTCATGACATTTACTAAACCTTTTAGAAGTTTTCCCTCTTTCTGCACTAAATATCAGTTGCTTAAGATAATCTGTGAACCTGTAGAACGGCCATTAGGCACTCCCCAGTGACTGGGTTAATTCACAGTAAATTACAGTCACTGCCAAAGAGATTGCAGGGAGGCTAGGAGGAGATTGGAAGCGGCAGGCAGTAAAGCACTGTAGCATTTACCAAAATAAGAAAATAGAACAATAATCAAACCTTTCTTTTAAGGAGCAATGGGGCTGTGAACATGATCATTTCCAAGCTCTAGGGCAGCAGTTTCCTAGAGGTCACTCCATCAGCGGATGGGCTCGCAACAATCCCAAGTGTGCAGAGGACACTATTTTACAAAATGGCATCCTCTGCCTGGCACGACCTCCTACATATGGTGCATGCGAGATCACACCATGAAAAAGATGCCATTTTAAAATGGTGTCTTTCATGCTGTCTGGGGTCAGGGGAAGCAGCCCATCTGAAAATTGAGTCATGCAAGGAAAAAAATTGGGAACCGCTGCTCCAGAGGATGCTATTAAGAAAGGGGATCAGCATTCACGTTGCTCTACCCCCCCCACCCCCCCGACAGTACCTGGCCTGGGCCAGGGAAGCTAATGATCCAACCAGTGGACCAAATTCAGAGATGAATCCTGGTCACGTGCTCCCTGAGGCGCATACACTAAAAAGGAGGCAATCAGCTTTGTGTAAGTTCCTGAATGAGAGTCCAGGGTCATCATGCAAATAAAAGAAATGTGAAAGGAGAGACATGCATCGGTTACCCCACTCCATCAACAACCTCCCTGGCATCTGCCATCCTTCTTTTTTCTTCCTTCCCTCATTCTTTCCACCACATCTTTTCTGCTCTCCCTTTTCTTTCTTTTTCCCTCCATCCTCTTCCTGCCCTAATTTTCCCCATGTTTCCAACCTTTCATTCTTCATCAGGAAGGAAATGCAGCTTTTCACCTCTCAAACCATTGTCTTTCTACCCAGCCAAAATTCTAGGCAAAGCCCAAACCTGGTGGAATCTCAGGGTCCTGGACCTCAAAAACCTTTCACAAGGGTGTAACACTGCTCTGCTGTGGCGCAGGTGACAGAAAGCCTTGTGTCACCCCTTCAGTCCCTCCTTGTAGCCGGAAGTTCCTTGGAAACTGAATGAGGCCTTATGGGCTGGAACCACAAACCAGATTGCATGAGGCCCACTGTGTTTGGTTGTGAAGCCAGCCCTCATGGCTGCAGGAGATGTAGTGAATTCCCATCCATGCAGTCGAAGGCGAGATGGATGCTGTACTAGATCTGCAGGGACCTGGGTAAGGGATACCTTGCAGGGTATTGTAGGACCTGGGAGGGGACCATTACCAATCGGGTGGGGTACAAGGTTCTCCCAGGAAGCACAAAGCCATCCCAAAATTTGGGGCCTACTTTTAGGAAAATATTCTACAGCTTTCTTCATTAATGAGCCACATCCCCAGAGCTTACGCTCAGGGTCTGGGGCTGTTACTGGTATCTATAGTATCTTTATAAAGGCAGGTTTGTAAGGTTTCACTTGGCTACCAGGAAACTTCTAGGGGAAGGGGATGGGATTCAGACCTAGGTGGTTGAGCTAGTACCCTAACCAACCCCATGGCAGGGAGTCACTGGGAGTGCTGTGGTGCACCAGTACCTTAGAGGTTTGGTAGTGTACCAGGTGAACCACCAGCTTGGAGACAAGCACTGCAGGCACTAGGTTCTTCAGGTTCTAGTCCTCGGTGGGTTCCCAAACACATTCACGCACGTAGACCGACAAAGAAGATCCCTTTACTAGGGCTGCCAGAAATAAACCCTGCAAAGCTCCTAGGCACACGTATGTAATGGCCACCACAACCACACACAAAAAAGAGAGAACCTCAGCAGGGAGTCTAGTCCAGAGGCATGAAGGTAACAGCATCCTAGTGCAACCCTTCCACACTACCCACCTGCCAGCAGATTGCAACCCTGTGTCCACCCGCTGCTACTGGCTCCTTGCCCACACCCGGGTGCCCCCCATCCAGTTCTCAGCCTTCCTACCCCAGCTCACAGTTGCTCACTCACTGCACAACCTTTCCCCCACAGCCAGCTCCAAGGCTAATGGCTGCAGCCAGCTCCTCCCTGAGCCAGGTCCCCTCTGATCTCTGGATGTACTTTTTCCCTTGTGCTGTGGAGGTTTCAGAATCCTCTACTGGCTGGATGTTGAGCTGGGGGTTAACACAATGTTCAGTGATGACTGCAACACGTTCATTACCATCCTGTTAGCCCAGTGATACCTTGACCTCAGTGGTGCAGGAGTCAAACTAGCAATCAACATTCTCCAAAAGAGACACAAGAGTGTGAATGACGGGGAAAATATTTCGTTTTTATTTATATATTATTCTCACAGCAAATAAGTTAATAACTTAGTGCAGGTTGATAACAATCGGTAAATAACATAGTAAAAGCATCTTGCTGGTTAAATCACACTGTGTTTTAATAGCATGCGCTGCAAAGAGCTGCAGGAGACGCATTAAAGAGCCACTTGTGGCTCACGAGCCTCAGTCTGAGTTTCACTGTGTGAGACCCTCCATAGAAGTTAAACACCTGCTGAATTCACCTCTTGGACATCCATCCCAGCAAGAGCACGAGCAGGCAGCTGCTTAGCAGGGCAAACCCCTGACGCCTGCTCCATCTGAGAAATCAATGCAAGGCAGCCACCTAGAATGTGGCCCCATGGAAATTCAGGCCCATCATCACCACCACCCGGCCTCTGGGCTGCCAGCTGTTTTCATCTGAACTCTCCGTTCTGCAGCTCCTAAAATTTAACTGCATCAAAAACTAATTTGTGCTGCCTTGTTTTCTTCCTGAAAATATACATGTTAACCTATTGGGAAGCCTTCCTTTCTGTTACCAACCAGTATCAACAGTCAATCAGAATCTGTCAACATAGCAATTTTATCATCTCAGACTCGGGTAGCAATGCAATCACCATGGGAACCAAAATAGTAACTATGGAATAGCTACCTTAGTAACAACAACAAATATGCCAGTATAAAATGGCAGTTGTAGTAAATTTTGGTTAACACTTTAGAAATTAAACAGTAGCTATGTGAAACCTGGAGTTTATAAATTCAAGAGACCTCTCTGGGGAAAAGGGGCTTTTAAAGTGTTGCAAAGTTCTAATCTTGATGCTGACCAACCATACTTCGGGCTTAAAGAGGCAGATGCAGAGAAAAATTGGTCTTTGTTTTGACAATGGGTTCATTTGTTTTCTGTGTAATATGTGCTTGTGGATGTATAGGCTCTATGCTGCCTAAAGAAGCAACTTGCCTTCCTTGCATATAGATTTCAATTGTGATGTATAAATGCAGGGAGGGTGAGGGAAGGCTATTTGTTTCAGAGAAATTAGCCACAACGCCTCCTTTAGTCTGTGTGAAGATCCAAAAGAACTTGAACCCCTGGCAAACACCAGGAATGGAAACACAGAAATTGCTATACCGGAACAGGCCAATGGTCCATTTAGTCCAGTATTCTGTCTCAGGTAACAGCTCATAGTTAATGCTTCACAGGAAGGAGTAACAACCCCCCCTCCCAACGCACCTCTCCAAATATGCAATACTGAGGGATTTTTCCCTGACTTTGTTGTGTGATGGCCTTATTCCCCAAAGCAGGATAACGGAGTCCAAAAAGACCAGGCGTGTTTAAGACGAGTAAGTGTTTAGTTTTTCATTGCGGGAGCATGGACACACTCAAAATCTTTGTCCCCTCCAGGCCTCTGGCCTCCATCCTGAGGCTCTGAAATGAAAAAACAAATAAATCCTGGGTTTTCCTAAACATCTGTGGTGTCTATGGTCTCTGTCAGTTCTCCTAACGCTGTTCAGCACAAGAGGAACGTGACCCCTTTTACAGTAAGAGAAGATAAAATGGTTAATTTCCTAGACTCCTTCTTCAATACTGTGTAGAGGAGATGGCCTACTAAGTTAAGCATCAAGACTCCCTAGAGCTAGAAGTTCAAATCCCAGCATGGTCCTCTCAACCCTTCATCTTTCCAACGTAGATAAATAGAGTTCCATGCAATTAGAGTCACTAAGACACTTTGGAAATCAGGCCATAGGGTTATGCATGAGCATTGAAGATCCCATGATACTTTTTGCCACTGTTGTGCTTGTGCCCCAGTTAGTTAGCTTCCAGCCTCCATCCCACGAATTTCATTTCATTGGTGCTGTAGCGTTTATATCGGATTTGTGAAGCCCTTTGGATTAAAGGGGGCAACAATGGTGGTAAATGTTATCACTGTTTCTTTCTTTCTAAAGTAAGAGGTGCGGCTGTCAATGATACATGTGCCTCAAGATTAGGATCCGTTGAATTCAGCAGTTAGCAAACAAACACCAAATGTCACTTTCCTAGAGCTGAGGTTACTGAGACAGTCAATTTGTGACAAAGGCCAGTGGACCAAACATTAACCTCCTGTTTTAATGAATGATCCCCAGAAGTAAGAAATAATCATTTGGAGTAGTATAAACAATTTATGTGACCTGCACTATAGAAGAGTTTGTTCTAGCAAATTGTTACCTAGAGAGAGAACATCTAGAGAAGTATAATGTTCAGGAAGGCTGGAAAGATTTTCACACCTCACACGTCCCAAATCTTGGGTTATAAACCGAAACGTACATGGACCGTACTATTGTAACATACTTGGAAACTACAGCTAGTGCAGAATGTGGTCACCCCCCTGATTAATGGTGTTTGCTACAGGGAACAAATTACATCAGCTCTCCAGCAACTGTCTGGCTCCTTATTCACTTCTAGGCACAACTCAGCATGTTGCCTGTGTGATTTACAAAGCACTACATGGCATTCATCCTTCCTCTCATTCTATGTATCACCATAGTAGATAAGATTCATGGATGTTAAAGCTACCTATACTCAAGTGTCTGGGGATAGGGTGTTCTCAGTGGAGATCCCATGCCTGGAATCTGCTTTCCCTGTTGGTTCTACAGAGCCTGAATGAATGGTGAATAGGGAAAGGCCCATTGTAAAAGTTGCACGTGTTCATTTTTGAGCATGTGTCTTGACACTTGTCCCTCTTGCCCATAAAAAACATTGTGCAATATATGTATATATTTGCTCTACACATATTCTCCCTCCCTCCCTCCCACACACAAGAAAAGCTACTCATTTGTGCTCACTCACCCAGCACGATGAGGTTCCAATGCTGTTTGGAGCCTCTGGACACTAGCATTATACAAATTGATGATAGAGGAGCATTTCTTGTCTCCTCCCAGGCAGCCACCTTTTCCCTAGTCTTTGCCAGCTGAAGGTGACTGTTTTGAATGTTCAAGAATCCTTTGCATCTGTGCTTCTTAAGACGGTTCAACATTAGATAGACTAGTCACAAGGAATTGCAAAAGACTAATTAACCTCAGTCAGTGTTTTACTTTTTTCTTATATATTTTCCCATATAAACACACCACCGCTTATTCAACCTCCCTAATCCCCTGCTAGGTTACATCTACAATTTTTAATTGTACTAAGGAAATTTCAGTTCGCCACCTTGGTTTCCTTAAGTTGTACTTCACCCTCCATATTGCATTCCCCCTTCTTGTTCTCCCTTTGTCTATAATCTGCCTAGCAGCAGCACTTTGGCAGGAAGTATTGGCTCCTTTTGTACATTTGGGCGGGAAAGGGTCAGGTGTCCTAGAGAATCCTGCCCAGCAACTAAAGGTGATAAAAGGTTACAGCGCCCTGTGATGGCAGCTGTCCATCATAGAGGCAGCCCAGTACTAAGGTCTATTCCCTGCTGAGACGGCATGTCAAGTTGAGACGGAAGACGATAGAAGATTGCTTATCTGATCCTGTCCTGAGTATCCTGATGTTCATGTTCCCTGTCCCTTCATGTCCTGTGATCCTGGTGGTGTCTTGAGTTCCAGTGTGTCCAGGGTCCTGTGCAACAAGAAGAATGGTGATGTGTTAATCCCTTTAATTTGTCTTACCCACCTCTGATGTTGTCTGGTTTTGGGGCCTTGGCTGAAAGCCTGTTTGTATTGTTAACACCCGAGTGGTTTTCCTCTTTGCTTACTGGGTATAGGTGTTGGGGGTCCTTTAATAAACTGTTATTTGTTTTGCACCTAATCCTGCCTCTTTGGTTTCTTAGGAATAAATCATTAACCAATGATAGATGCGGGAGGAGGATAGGCTTGCAGTGTAGGGGTTTGGTCTTAATTAGGGTTTCCAGCTCCCTTAGAAGTTAACAACAGTAAAGTGAAGCGAGAGAATTCTGGATGTTTGGGGACGGGGGGGGTTGAGCCCAATAATAAGAGAGGTGCTTTCCTACAATCCATGTTCCTCTTACCTAATCCTAAAATTTCTTGCCTGCTCCACAGCTGCCTATATTTGAAAACTACATAGAGAGAGATTTGGGGAGGAAAAAAGACAGTGGTGGGGATGAGAACGTTCCATATAGCCCCCTTAAAATCTACTGGACTGGGGAAGGGCAGAGTGGGACAATGATAACTATTCTGGGAAAGGAATAGGACCCATTAGCCTTAACTAAGGGCAATTGGAGTGCAGAGTAATGTAGCGGATAAGAAAGAGTCCATCTCTGTACCAGGAAGGCCATACTGGCCATGGGAACTGGCAAGAAAAGGCTCGGATCCATTCTGAAATGCTGTGAGCACCATGGGAAAGATGCATTCAGTAAGTGGCCATTTACCTTTGACATCTCCCGGAAAACATTTCTGAAGTCACACCCGGGTCTGTTACTTACTCCTGCAGTTATAGCGCAGTGTTGTTTGTGACAAAAAAAGTGACTAATTGTTGCTAATTTTTTCACTCTCACGACATCTGTTCAAAATAAAGAGCCAAATTAGAAAGACAACATATGCATCAGTCTGGAAGCATTATACTGCATATGCTGACTGCAGTCAGTCAGCCCTGGGTGTTACTTGCTAATGCTTACCAGCTGCAGCTAGGTATTATGGACATTTGCCAGCTCTGCACAGAGGGCAAAGCTGGTTACAACCTGCTCCATGCTGGAATAGTGGGCTGTGGTAGGCAGGCACCCTAATTCCACACTAGTGGGGCAGGGAGTGCTGGGCTAGCTGGTGTGTGCTTCATGCTGGTGGGCACAGGGTGTGGCAGGCAAGTGACCTAGTGTCACTGATCAGGGTGTGGGTAGTCAGGCCTAGCAGTCAGAGCAGTGGTGCTCAGACACTGGAAACAGCATCAAGAGGTCAGACCCAAGGGTCAGGCCCAGAACAGGGCAGATAAAGGAGCAGTTGTAGCTGCAGGCATAAGTGTTGAGCTACTACTGCTGCTTAGCTTAAATGCAGACCTGTAGGCTCCTTGTACCCAATCACGGGATTCTGCTGCAGCCCAGCTGGGCACATTAACCAGCCTGAGGGCTGAGCCAGCTAGCCCCAGGCCCAGGCCAAGGAATGCAGACCCAGAGTTCCTGCCACCCTGCCATACACAGATGGGAGGCAATATCGTCTATATACCATACTGAAAAGCAGAGAAAATTTAGAGCTGCCAGTTTTGTGCAGTGCCATGTGTGACATTTTATGCATATTATATGATGAACTAATTTACATTTTTACAAACTAATTTATCCAGAACCATAAATTTCAGCTTTAAATAAATTGTGTGGATTTAGCGCTGGTGAAAGCATTTGCTTGACAGCCTTGATGAATGAAATTCTCTCTTTATTTATGAGACAGACGTAGGGCAGGCTCCACTGACACACTGCCCTGCCAGCATGTTGCAGCCTTGATCTGGTAGACAGAGACACAACTTCTTCTAGGCGTAACAGGGATAGTTCAGTCGCCGTGGCCCACGCAGTTCTTTGTCTCTCTATAGCTAATCAGTGCCAAGCATGGTGGTAAGTTTGTGAAGAGGGAGCTGGAATTGAGCCCCACCAAACTCACCATGCTTGACTTTAGCACAATTAATAGATTGTCACAGAAGCTAGAAATGAAGGTCTTCAGAAACATGACAACTAACCAGCTGTGAACTGCAACAGAAGAATAGCTCCTAGCGGATGCACCTTCCCGGTGCCACGTACAGTGCCTACCAGCACATCTGTTATTTAGAGGGTGCTCCCTAGAAGGTGTGCATTTCTGTTTACACATACAAAATTAAGACAAGGTCCTTGATTTGCTGTTCGAGTTCTAATCAATTGAACTGTCACTTTATGTTGACTTCTTGGAAGCTCTCCCTCACACACCACCCATCCGTGTCTCTCTTGTAAGTTCAGTAGTGTAGGAGAATGGGGTGCATATGTGCCTGTCCTCAGGAAGATGGAATCAGACATATTCAGCTGTGTGGCATAGGCTCCATACTGCTAATAGCTAATGGATGTTCTCCTTCCACAAAAGTGATAGGGGCTCATGCTTTTGGAGGAGGGGGATCTGGGTCCTCTCCCTGCTGTGTTTGTGATGGTCTGGGAGGCCAGGGCGTGTAACCTAGAGACCCCCATTGTCTTGGATTTGTTACAGTCCTCTAAACGAATCGTGGTCAGGCACCGGAGCGGCAAATGAGAGATGAGTGATGGAAAGTTAACCAAGAGGGAGAGGATTTCAAGGTGTTGTCTAAAAATAAAACATTACCCTACATAACCCCACACCACCTACTAGAACACACTGAATTGTAGGTGCACCTGTGCAAGCCAGTTGGCTCTAGTCTGCTCTTATTATTCTATGCAACCTTTCAACATGACTCTTGACAGAAAAATTACCAATTTTAATGCACTTATGACTTACACAGTTCATTTGCACCTGTATCTAATTTCAGACTTGCTGGAATAACAGAGCAACTCTGTAATCAAAATATGAAAGAAAGAAAAAACAGAGCTGCCAGTCACCAGCAGCTGCAAAGGAAAAAAGCTTTACTTTACATTTCAGAGTAGCAGCCGTGTTAGTCTGTATCCGCAAAATGAACAGGAGTACGGTGCCACAAGTACTCCTGGTCTTTTTACTTTACATTGTGAGACGTAGGGAAATCTTTCCACCCTGGAGAGACAGTCGATTCCAGAGGGTTGCAACAGGACGCAGTTATTTCTTTAGGAAGAGACGTAAACCTAAGATCATGGTCCTTTGTGCTCAGTGACGATCCCATGGCATTTTTTCATCAGAGTTGGGATGGTAGTCCCAGACTCCTGGCCAAGTTCCAGGCAGATAATTACTCTCTAAATGCCCCTGCAGATTCATTTGGAGAGGTTGTTCTAAACTGTCAGATAGAGTTGCTGTGCACTATTTAAAGGCTACTACCTTTCATGCACCGAAGGTTGTGGCATTTAGATAATGGGTGAAGTGACCCCTAAAGAGTATATAAATCAGTTTATAGAGCACTTTGAGATTTTGGTATGAAAGATGCTATATAAATGTTAGCCTATCGTTATTCTCAATCTTAATAATGTGTGTGTATGTGAGTCAGAGAGGTGTGCAGTTAAGCAGAGGACAGGGAATCAGGAATTCCTGCATTCTAATCCCGGCTTTGTCACCAACCCCCATCTCTGTAATCTTGGACATGTCGCTGAATGCCTTTGCCTCCATTTCCAGCGCGTAGAATGGGGATAATTCTTATTGACCTGCCTTACACGGCTATTGTGAGTTTTAATTAGTTAGTGCCTGTGGCTTGCTTTAAACATGAAGGGCATCACATAAATGCTATGTATTATTCATATCTTCAGTACGCACTGCCCTACAGCAGTGGATATGTACTGGAATAATGCTCCCTCAGTGAACCAAGCCTTGCTTCGTATAGTCTTGCATATCATTCATTTGAAAAGACTTGCTTTAGAAATCTGTTGGTGGGATGCCTGTCCATTACAACTGAAATGAAAAGATTAAGCCACGAGGAGGGAAAGGCCAGATCCCACCACTGGATGCTCATGCCGCGCAAACGCAGCATATTCATTACATGAAGGGTTGTCTCAATACTAGAGTGCAGTCCCAGGGGAGTGTTATTCATTCACAGAGGAACATCGATGCAAAGTGTATTTGGTGGCCAACACTGATCTTCCCACCCTTGCTGAAATTTTCCCCCAATGGTACCCTGAAGCAAGAACATTTTGATTAGAGTAGCAGAGTCATGGGGAGGGCTGTGCACTTCAACCCTCAAAGCTAGTGCTGGAACCAACACCCTGGAGTGACGCAGAGGTGGAACCTCAGCAGGTGAACAGCTCAGAACAGGTTTGCACTGTTTACACAGGAACTACTCAAGAGAGCAAGGTTCCAAAACAAGCTCAGGGTCCCACATGCTGCAGAGCACTGGCACTCTGCTGCCGTCAATGAGCTCACCCAACCTTCAAAAGGAGATTCAAAAGGACTGGTTCATAGCAGGGACCCACAGTACTTGAGCACTGACTCTGTTCTTCCTCATGGTTTCTATGCCAGATAGTCCTTATATATTCCTGACATCACTAGAACAGGCAGATAGCACTGAGATGAATCCCTCTGAACTACTGTGACTCACAGTTAGGCAATAATTACTTAAGGTCCATATTCCTGTGGGACAGCCATCCACATATCAGTTGGTGTTCATTGATCCTTGTCATGGGGTCTCACTCCAGAGCAAGCCCCTACGTGTGCTGCTCCAGGGGCTGCTGCTTCGACACAACACCTGTTGTCTGGATGTGGTGTTGCAGCCCCTTTTCTCTCTGTTTCCCTACCTTTTTTGGCCTACTCTGGCCATATGAGTGTCCTGACCCTCCAGCCAGACCACTTTGCAGAGTCCAGCCCCTTCTCTGGCCACAGGGTCCTTTATCAAAGTCCAACATAAATATACAAAAACCAAACCTGGAGCCCAGCTGAGCTCAGCAGGCCACCTCTTCCTCATAGCTGCATCTTGCCTGAGATAGTCTATTCCCCACACTGTGCCCCAGGATCCTGTTTCAACAACCCACTGTCCAGGGGCTGGCACACTCCTCCCCTCACTCATGGGGTTTGGGGAGACCGCAGCTCCTCATGGTTCCTGCCTCCAGTCAGACTTCTAGCCCACCTTCTCCCCTTCTACTTCTCAGCCTTCTTCCAGGCCGCGTCCTAGGGAGAAGGCACTTCCTGCTTCCTCTCCTCTGAGCCTCCCAAAGAGTCACAACTGCACTGTGCTCTTAGTTGCTCTCACAAAAACACCCATTTTTGTTCCCTTTTACCTCTACTACCTTCCGTTGTTCGCCTCAGTTGGGATACTCTCATTTTGCTTTTTCCTTGAGGTAAATTTCTTCCACTCCATAGTGCCCTGACTGGGTCTTTGCAGAGCCTCTTCCAACTCTCCAGTCAGCAAGGGCTTTTCCATTACTTTTTCTATTCCACATTCTGAGTCTTGGTGGCCTCTGTTTCTGCTGCAGTCACCATTGTGCCACCCATGCCCTGAGCTGACTGACATACCTTGTTGTCCCGCCATTTCTTCTTCTGAAATAGCCTTGCTCCCTCTTCCTGGCATACTTCCAGTTCATCCCCTGGGGTCATCACATTCATTTCTAAGCCCTTCAGCTTTTTGTCAGTCTCTGGGTTGTTTTTCATCTGAGGCTGGATTTTCAGCTGGTTCTGGAGCTTAGTTAGCTCCTTCTGTACCAAAGAGCATTGCTGCTACCCAGTCACCTTCTCCACTTTCATACAGGTCAGCTCCTGCTGTCATTGAATGGCTTGTGGCAGGATCTTTCCAAGTGGCAAGTGGGTCTCCTCTAGCTCGCATTGGCTCTCGCTGATTTTGGTTTGTAGCATGAGGTTTTAGGCCTGGAAACTATCAAGGGAAGTGGCCTTCTCTTCTAATTCACCAAGGGTCAATCACTGTGTGGATCTGCTGTGTAGTTGTACAGGCTACTTCCAATACTGCAGCATTTATCTTGAATCCCAAATCAGTGAGTGTACCTCGGGATACACAGCCTGTTGTTGAACCACCAGCAATCCCATCAGAATGGTCTTCCTGGAGATCTGAAGTGTTAGTCAGCTCACTTGTGCTGATACCAGCCACTTGTTATGGCTCTTCCATGCTCGCTTTCTTATTGCAGGTCTCCACAAATGTTCCAGTGCCCTGGCCATGCACTCCAATATGATTCTGGATTTGCCGTCTCCATAACCCAGCTTCTTCTGCCAAGGGACCCAGTGCTACTGCTTCATTGGATCACCCCTGGAGCTCACTGGCCTTAGTCTCCCACTCCCTTTCCAGAGTAAGCCTGAGCTTCTCTAGCTCCTAAACTTCGGCTGCAACCCATTCCCACTTGTCCTTGTCATGGGAGTAGCAATTCTTCTCCAAAACTAGTAGATACTCTGCCTCCTTTTTTCTGCCTTCTAGGAAGGCGATTTTATTCTCAAAGCCTCGATTCAGTCTGGCTCCTTCACATGCTGCTCTTTGAAGTGGTTTTTCTCAGCCTCCACCTGCTCCACAGCTTTAATTCCTGGTGCATCTCTTCTTGTAACACTCCTGTAGTCAGGCCTCAGGTCCATCACAGCATCAACAGGTGTAAAAGACTTGCTTTCCACCTGGTTCAGCCTTCCTGAGCTGCTATTCAAACTGAGTGGCAGTTCTGTTACTTGTCTCCATATGTGCAGAATGTTTTCATTGCCAAATAGAAGCTTCTTAAGTTCACTGGCCAGTATAGAATAGTCACTTTCCCATGCCTGCCATGCCCTTTCCAGATCTGCTTCTACCTGCTTTGTTCATTTGTGCTGTGCCGCCAATGCTTCCGGGAGTACTTAGGAGTGCTTTTCTTTAATTCTAGGATTTGCTCTTCCCGCACCTTTATCTGACCATCCAGGTTCTAAGTAGAAATCCTTCATCTGGGCCTGCAGTTTATGAAATTATTTGACAACACCAACTTTGTAGCCAGCAATTCCTTGGCTCCCCAGAAACCTGAAGTCAGTTTCCAGCTGGATGCCCTCCGCCATATAACCCTGTTGTACTTTATACCTGGTTTCCATAACAAGGTAGTCAAAGTCCCTAAGTTCTTACCAACTGGGGCTGAGAATGGAGTCAGGGGTACCTTCCACAAGCAATAGGGATGTTGAACCATCAGGACAACTTCCCCCATTTAAGTTTACACCCCAGGGTCTGTTTCCTTGAGTACTCGATATGGGCCTATCCCAGCAGACTCTAGTCTCCGCATAGCTTCAGTTCATCCACCAGGAAGACCAGCTTTTAGTAAGGAGAGATCTTTCTATGTGCCCTAGTTTCTCAAACCAAAACTCTTTCCCTAGGGTCTCATGCTTTCTTGCCCCAAAATGGGTCCTCGCAGTTGATTGTTTAGACTGTAGTAGTCTGTGTCCCACTGGCTCAGGGTATGACATCTCTAATAGTCAGAAATGCCCCCGTTCTCTTAGTACTCTGGGCAGGCCTCCCAGCCATTGCTCCCATAGGGACAGACCCACTTTACGTGCCCGGCCTGCTTGTAGTCAACACATGTGATCAGACAAGCTCCGTGTCTTCCTCCTTGTTGTTTCATCCCCATTGCCTCAAAAAATTAGGAGGTGGCCCTCCCGCAGCTGTTGCTGGCCCCTCTTATACAGATCTGGGAGGGAAATGTTTCACCACCAGGGAAGGTGTTTGTGTCTCACCGCTCAGATATCCCTCCTTGACGAAAGGAGGCCTGACAGTCCACGTCTGGTACCATTGTGGGGTCCCACCCCAAAACAAGCCCCCAAATGTGGCAAAGTTGCTGCTTCAACATACCCTCTACTGGCAGAATGTGATATTGCAGCACATTTTTCCTCAGTTTCCCCCACCTTCTTTTGACCTACTCTGACCATAGGAGTATCCCTCCAGCCAGACCACTTTGCAGAGTCCAGCCCCTTCTAAGGCCACTGAGTCCTGTATCAAAGTTCAACAGAAATATATAAAAAAACAAACCTTTATCCCAGCTGGGCTCAGCAGGCCGCCTCTTCCTCACAGCTGCACCTTGACTGCTTCAGTCTATTCCCCATGCCTCATCCCACGTTCCCGTGCCTCCAACAACCTCACTGTCCAGGGACTGGCACAATTTCCTTGCTGGCAGTCTCAACTGAGAGGCCAAGTACTGAATGGTCCATGGAGACTGAATGTCCCCTAATCATGAAAGGCAGTCCCTGCAGGGCAAGGTTGAGTCACATTAATGATACAGGGGGTAGGAGGAGTTGCTTGTACCTCCGTAGCCAGGGCTAACAAACCAACATTACAGTTTGAGATGCAAAATTTTTAATTAGGTTTTGCAGCAGTTGCTGCCACCATTAACAGAGGTGGCTGTGACTGTCACTCGAGATTTGTAGGATTTTTTCCCTTTAACTTCCCAAACAATTAGTACCCTTGATGGAGCAGCATAGTTTCTGAAATCTGGAGAGGGGGGCATGTTGTTGTTTTGGGGGGGATTTACCCTCCCACCTATTTTATCAAATAAAAGTGATTTAGGAACCATTTTGCACACACACACAACCCACACCCTTTTGCATCTCAGCTGACAACCTACATGCTTTTTTAATTAAAATTGTATTGACTTTTCCATAAAAAAATGAAATACCTACAATAAGTGAGCACAGTACAGTACAGATAACAAGCGGTTTGTTTAGTTATCTTGCAGGAGATTATTTCTGTTATCATTGGCAAGTTGATTATTGTAATTATTGAAAAAGAGAGGGCTGAGAAAAAGAGATCGCGTGAAAGGAAAACGGGGGAATTAAAAGATAACAGTAAAAGATAATAATAGTCTCCTTTGTTCTTTTTTTTTCTCTTGACAACCTACTGTACATGCTAAATCCCAGTTTAATGTTAGAGTCATCCCCTCCTGTTGCTAGCACACACCCCAATAACAGTAGTTCTTTAAACCCCTGAGTGCCTGCAATTAACTTTTATACTAAAGAACACCAGGAATTGTCTCTCCTGTTAATATTACAATCCTCTGAATATCACAGAATGTTTCCTTTCACCTCTTGATTCTGAGCTCACTTAAGATTTTTAAAGAGCTATAGAAAATCTGTGACTTATATGTACATAAAATTATATACATATATGAGAGGGAGGGAAAGACTATATACTGCATAGGGAATCGAGGCTGCCATCACTTCCAGGGGCACCATTATCTAGTGACAAAAGTGTGAGACTTAGAGCCAGGAAGTCCTAGGTTCTAATCCCAACTCTGGCAGTGACTTGCTATGTCATCTTGGTCAAGTCACAAGGGGTCTATTTTTCAGAAGTAATGAGCATCCACAACTCCAGTGAAGACAATGCTGTGGCTCTGAAAACAATGCCACTAACCTCCCAGGTGAGATTCTGTGCTCACAGCCCAGGAAAAGATGGTGCCAAGGTGGCTGTATCACAGAGGCCCATTGGTGGTTCACTATTCTGTGTCAGCAACTCTTGACAGTCCTGATGTACTCATTACACCTAACATACTGTTACCATGATATATGCCTAAAAGATGGTATGTGGTAAATATATAATTGGAAAACCAGGAGCTCACTGATCATTCTTAATATTCTTGTGTGATGTATGTATAGCATGTGTGCAAAAAGATATGGATAGGTGCTAGAATTATGTTCTTAAAATGTTATTGGCAAGCATTGCATAAGCCCAGCCTTCCCCAGACAAAGGAATGAGTGTTTTTTTGTCTGACCAGCCTGGTTGTAACCAGAAACAATGAAGGTGCATTTACATAAAAGGTAAACAAAACCCTCAAGCTGATGAGGGGAGGAGGTAATGACTCAATTATCACCAATGGGGGAGGAACCAGCGTGAAGTCTTCACCACCATATGGCATCTCTTCCTAGAAGGAGAAAAGGATCTCTGTCTGAGACTACATTTCAATGGTTTACTGTACTATAAAGACACATTTATCACAAGTGATAAATAAGTGAATCAACTGGTTGTATACTATAGTTATGTATTATAAAAGTGTATCGAGTAAAGTCTTTTATTAAAGCCTATAACACAGTGGTGATTAATATGGTGAAATGTGTGCATTAACACTATATGAGGCATTATGGACACTCACTGATATTATGCTTTAAAGTCTGTGACCAAACACAGGGAGAAACAGGCAGCCATCTATGTGAAGTCAGTGAAGTAAGCATTGTGGAATCAGAACAATGAAAGCACCATTTATATATGATCAGCCGGAGGAGGGGAAGTCAACAGGAAGGAAAGAACAGCATGAGGCCATTCTGCATCTTAAAACAGGATCAATGAACTCAGAGAGAGATAAGGGGAGACAGAGCCATTCAGGCATCATTCCCCTAGGAAGACAAGGGAAACCAGCACCTTGTACTTCTGTGGAAGGTCCTGACTGACAGAAAATCAGCCATGGCTGGAGAGAAAAAAATGGTAATAAATCTACTTTGAACCAAGACCATAGCTTGTTAAGTCTTAGCCCCTAGAAGCATATTTTACTTTTATTTGCTTGTAACCATTTTGTCTTTATTTCTTCTAGTTGAACTCATTTCAAACCCCTCTCTTTTTGCTAATAAACTTGTTTTAATTTTAATGCAAACTAACCCAGTGCTGTATTTGAATTGAAGTGATTGTTAAGTCCTGTTAAAGTGATAAGCTGTGCTTTTGTCTCTTTAAAGGAGCAGATGAACCTTATTACTTCTCTGCATGTTCCAGAAGAGGACTGGACACTTCAGGGCAGATGGTTTGGGAGAAATTCAGGACTGGGGCTGTGTTGGGGTCACCCTGCAAGTAGTAACCGAGACTAGAGAAGATTAGGGTCACGCTGTTGTGTTGTGGCAGGCTGCTGGGGTCAGAGTGCTGAACCAGGGCTGCACAGCACATAGACCCTCAGGGAACTGCATGCTTGTCTGCTGGCGGTTGGTTTCTGGGCTATGAGCTACAGGAGCACAGCATTTAAAGCACCCAAGGTTCCAGGGAAGGCAGTGGCACAGCTTCTCACGGGTCTGGATTGAACCCCAAAACATCACAGTGGCTTTAAGGCACCTTTGAATCTTCCTGATCCTGGTCTGTTCTGGGAGCTGGTGAGGCCCTGGGTGTAACTGAGACAGCCCTGGTGGCCTAAGTTACAGTAACCTCATGGAACTGCCTGCTGTGTCACAACACTGCCTGGAATTTCTGCAGTGCTATGTCCTTCCCCCAGCTCCACTCCTGACAAGCTTCTTCCTCCCCCCACCAGCTCCACCCCTGGCATGCCCCCTACACCAGGGCTTGTAAGGGCATCTTCTGCAACGTCTTCACTGGGGGGGATCCTGGCCCATCTGCTCTGAGCCTTTTATGAGAAGTAAAAGGGCCAGAGGGTTTGAGGAGCTCACCCCTTATGTTTCAATTTCCATATCAGTACAATGGGGATAATACTTATCTACCTGACAGGTGTGAGGCTTAATTAGTTAGTGTTTATCCTATGCTGGGAAGATGGAATGTGCAACAGATAATGTGTTTGGTATTTTAGTATGTGCCTGAATTGTGGTTCCAATGGAATAAACAAAAGCCCGTTTATCTGAAAAAAAAACCTATTATCCTTCATAAACTATTGGGTTTTCTTGCTTTATTTTTGCTTTTTAATAAACCCATTAAAACAGCTAAGTGTACTGCTGTCCTTACCCCAGCCTGTCCTATTCCATATAGGTTCTTCTACAACACATCACCGGAGTATCTGAGCACTTTTCTGTAGAGCTGTAAGCCATGTAACTAACCTCTGCCACGTGTGGTATGTTCTCTCATCCTCTCCTGGGGGCAGATTTGGATGTACAGTGGAGTGTTTTGTTTTGGTTAGGGCTTTTTATTATTATTTTATGTACATGTTCTTTAGCTTGGAGAAAGCAAGTCCAAGAAGTACCCCTGGCATTTGCAGTAAAAGGTGGCGAAGTTTGTGATGGCCCTTGCCTCCTGTGGGTGTTTTTTCCACAGTCTCGACTGGCCTCTGAGAAAGTTCTGTCTCCCACACAGACGAGCTTCACCCTTATTGTAAAAATTTTCACTGTGCCAGAGGAACAGAGTTATTGACCACAGTTTTCACCCCAGAGCTTTAGATGGTGTTTTAGATATCCGGGGCCAAGACCAGTGAGTGTCTTGAAGATAAGAACTGAGATCTTAAACTTGACTGGCTATTCTATGGGAATTGGGAAATCAATGTTAGGAGCAGAAGACAGGTTCGATGTGCTCACAGTAACCCATGAGGGTGAGGAGATGCGCTGCAGCATTCTGTACTAGTTGGAATTTCCTACGGGGTAATGGCTTCATGCCCAGGTATATTGCATTGCTGTGCAGAAAAGAAGTTACAAAGGCATGCATAACTGAGGCCAGCCCATCATCCACCAGGATGGAATGGAGTTTCCTAGCCAATCAGAGAGGATAGAGAGCATTACTCATGGATGCTGCTACATGAGAGCTTGACAGCAGCGAGAAATCCAGGAGCATACCTAAGCTAGAGACCGAATTGACCAATTGTGAGTGTGTACCTTCAACCAAAGGAAACTGGACTGTGGCTGCAAGCCCGTCACATGCCTTTGCCCACCAGCATCACCAGTCTTGCACAGTTTCTGCTTCAGCCAACTTCTTTTTCATCCATCATTCATTCATCTCATTTAATCACTGAGACATCTTGATAGTAGCAGTGTGCTCATGTGTGATGAAGGATAGGTGGAGCTGTGTCTCATCTGCATATTGCTGGCACTTGAGTCCATGTCATCTGATCAATTAACTTAGAGGCTGAATGTTGATATTGAATAGGACCAGCGAAAAAATTGATTCTTGAACGACTCCCACAAGTGACAGGTCTAGTGGTGGAGACACATTTTCCCCATTACTACTCAATGAGTGTGTCCCTCCAGGAAGGACTCAGACATTCTACTGTATTACCCTGGACCCCTGCCACTTCTCTCAGACAAGACAGCAGTATCTCATGGCTGACAATGTCAAATACTGCAGAATGGATGTCTTCCCTCTAGCCATTGACAGCAGAACATCATCCATCAGTACCAATACAGCAGTTTCAGTTCCATGTCCTGGCCAGATTCCAGATTGAACCTTTGTATTATTCCAGGAATACTGGAATATACCTCAAATAGGTCCAAGGGTCATTTCAAAAGCATCTAGACAGGCAGATGTCTCTCTCTGAAAATTCTCCCAACAATCCAAACCTCAAAAAGCTGACCCACAGAGCAAAAACAAGAAATCAATGCTGTGCCCTTTACTGCTCCATTGTGGGAGATAAATACAGCACTGCAGACCTTGCTCCCAAATAAAAGGGTTTTTTTCCTGCATTTATATTTACTCACTTTGGAATATTTGACCTTTGCTTCCCTCTCATTGCTGAATGACCTGAATAGCAATGTCATACAAAGCTCTAAACTGAGCTGCAACTTTCCATTCCTTCCAATGGAAAGCGAATCTAACAATCTACATCCTCTCAGCTACCTGAGCTCCAGAGAGCAAAAGCTACAGTCCAGTTACAGCCTTTTATGACATCATTATTCATGTCCTCCAAAGTTCTCGCCAAGGAGTTCCAGCTAAGAGAGGAAAGTGAATATTTCACATTCCTAACGTAAAACCAAAACAGACAAACACAAGAAAAGTTCTTTTTAGAGGAAAAACCAACAATTTAAGCTAATCTTTATGCATAATAAAGCAGAAACCAAAGTAATTTGTTCTTGTTTTGGGGGTGGAAATCTGGTGAAACTGGAGTTTCTTGTGAGACTTAGGGTACTTTCTGCTTCAGATCAGGATGGGACTAGCACAAGAAAGAATCTTTCTCACATTATTTCATTGTGCTTCTGCCTCTGGTCCCAGCCTGAAGCCAGACACACAGAAATGAGAGAAAATGGAAAATGTTTCAAAGCTCAAAAAAAAATTTTTTTTTTGAAGTTCAGCTCACGCTTTGGATGCATGTTCATGTCACTTTTTATTTTTGTGAACTGATTTGCTTGTGTGTTTCTTGCCATTTTTATATTTCGTCCATGAAAATATTGTAAAAACAAACTAATAAGAGTGAAAAATAGTAAGTTTTATGTATATTGCAGGAACTTGTATATGATGCAATTTGTTAGGATCTTTGTCGTTCCCGCAGCAGCGTGTCAGGTTCATCTTCCACTCAGTCATCGAGTTACAGTTTTATGGCCCCGATTTATAGTGTTGTAAGTTTAATATAGTGGTGTATTGTAAAAGGGCTTTTTTTTTAATTAATATTTTAGACCCCAGAAAAATACCACAAAGGCACATAGCAGAAAGCGTGATAGAATTTATGGGGTACTTAGAATATGGTCTGTGGAGTCCGTTCCCAGTGAGGATGCTGGAAGTGATTATGACCCCATCTGCCATTGGCACCATCCACACAGACAGGGACTGAGTGTCAGCAGCCCAAGCAAAAGAAGGGGATACAGCAAATCAAAAGAAATGCTTTTGAGGAATGTGGAGAGCAAGCACAGCCCATATGGGAATCATTCCCTCCTCTGGGACTCTGCTAAAGCCTCTCAATTTCAACTTGCAGCAACCCTGCTATTTTAGTCCGGGACCCCAATCCGGCTTTGCCAGTGTACCTCAGTCAGCACCTCTACCAGTTCCTGCTATCCTAGTCCGAGCTCAGCTAGTACACCTTAATCTGGACTCACAGCACAGCACACCTTGCTATTCCAGTCCTGTCCCCAACCCCAGTTTTGCTAATACATCTAATCTCTGATCTGCAGCACCTGCTGCTACTTTAGCTTTGCCTCCTCATTAAATCTGCCATTGCCCCTGCGTCTTGTCCTACAACACAGCCTCCCCTCCGCTATTCCAGTCCTCGGTTCCCCGCACACAGCTCTGACTATCTCAGTGCTATTCGAGCCCCTAAGACTAGCTGGCCAAGCATACTGAACCATGCTGAATTATGCAGTGGTTATGTGATAGGGGCAAACGTCCGCTAGGGATTTATCAGAGGCAATTTCTTTCGAATCCAAAGTTATGTAGGATAAATCCAGTTATTCTTTGGCCTCTCTCCTTCACCTTCACCAGCACAGCACATTGGAGGGGATGCTAGGGGGTATGATATGTTCTGCATACATTAGAAGGAGCCTGCGGCTAATTGTAAGCCTAAAGGGACTGCAAATCATATTAGAAAAAAAGAAGTGATGTGGAAAATAGATAAACAGTACATTAACCTTAAGGATCTAATTTATACCGACAGCAGTGAGTTACCCTGCCCTTAATTCTTTCTTTGCCTAGACACTGAGGGAGTCTCACAACAGTAAAGAATTTTCATACCAGAAGAACTTCAGTGCCTAGGCACATGAGAGTATGGTTGTAATGAAGCGACTGTTGTATGTGAGCGGCACTGTCCTCTGCTGGCTGTAATATGTCAGACTGGCTCAAGTTTACAAAGGCTGTCTGCACTGCCTGAACTTGTGGAGCTGCTTCTTTCACTTGCCAGGTAGAGGGGCAAGTAGTCATGGGTGCTGTAGTCCCTGATGTCTTCTTGGATTGGCTGATGGCTAGGGGTTTGCATGTGTGTTAGGGTTACCATTCGTCCAGATTCCCCCGGACATGTCCAGATTTTTGAACTAAAAATAGCATCCCCCCCCCATGCAGAGCGCGTGCGGCTAACAGGGCAGCCGGCCGGATGGTGCCACTTACATGGGGCTCCGACAGCCAGAGAGTCCCCTCCTCCACTTCCCCCTCCTTCCCCCTGCAGCAGAGCTCCCTCCCTCCCTCCCTGCATTCGCAGATCACCTCCGGCAGTCTGGAGCTCCTCCCCCACTGCTGCCCAGCGTGCCGGAATGAGCGGCTCAGGCAGTTCCTGAGCAAGCTCACAGAGACATTAGGCGAAGAAAGGCCAACAACAAGGGGGTTAGGGGGTCGGAGAAGGGGCAGGGAGGTTCTGGAAGGGGCAGTCAAGAGACGGGGGGGGTCTGTCTGGGGGTGGGGGGGTGGATAAGGTTTTGGGCAGTCAGGGTAGAGGTAGGGGGTAGGGTCCTGGGGGGCATTTAGGGGGCGGTCTTAGGAGGGGCAGTTAGGGGACAAGGAACAGGGAGGCTTAGGTAAGGGGTGGGGTTCTGGAGGGCAGTTAGGAGCAGGAGTCCCAGGAGGGGGCAGTCAGGGGACAAGGAGCGGGGGGGGGG